>NC_056581.1:18451137-18663637 GCF_018340385.1 Cyprinus carpio | reverse complement strand
ATAGATTGGTTAGGCGAAGCCTGAATAGATTGGTTAGGCGGAGCTTAACCAATCTATTACGTCACTGAATCCAGAATCTGGCGTCCGCTGGGCCTGGTGTCAATAAAAGCTTTTATTACAGTAACAAGGATGTTTTCAGTTCGGAAACTTACAGGATATTCTTTTAGCACGATAATCTCCTACATATCAAAAGCTCAAGTAAAAGTTGATTTCTCAATTCATGACCCCTTTGAACCTATCCGCTACCTTCAGGCAGGACACCCCAGATACTGAGAAAGATGTCAGTGTGAATAAGCAACTGCTCACAACTTCTTCAGAAGATCTGATGTAATTTTGATGTTTGTATTTTCTAGGCACGCAAGCAGAACTCGTGCTGCGAGATCATGTGATTGCGATGAAGTCTCTGATTGGACTGGACTCTTCGGCCACCTCTCCTGTCTGGTTTTCTATTGTTTTTCCCTCTCTTTCTCTCTGTCCTGGTGTAGGCTGGTGCTTTTATCAAGCAGCAGTCATAGCGAAAGCACAAGAGAGCCGATCCGACGGTATACAGTAACGGGCTCCGAGGGGGCTGATTTCCCATGATGCACCACACTTACTCTGTTGTGTGAGAACTTCCTTTTCTTCTTGAGGGTTCCTCAGGGTCTGGCACAAGCTCAAAACGGATCCGGATAAAAGCATAGAGGGGCTGGAGTCAAGCGTCCCCGCTGTGCCTTACTGTAGACGCAGGAGTGTTGTCATCAGACTGTTGAATTAGCCTTATCTCAACGGAGGACATGCTGCGATCTCTGCATTTAGACTCATTATTCGGTGTACATGTAGCGTGAATTTTTTTAAGATGTGAAACCAGTAAATAATGTGTTAATTATTGATGTGTTCATAACGTTCGGATCCTCAATATTGAGTATAAGTGACTGACCAAATTAAATGTTTGTGTACAATTCTAATGCTTTTTTCTCTCTTGAAAATGTAAATAAATTACTGAATGGTATTGGCTTTGGTTCCCTGCGTGGAGAGTTGTGATTGCAATTCGGTTTTTAATGCTTAAGAAACATTCCTAGAATATGTTCAGCTGGTGGGTGATAACGAACACGTGTTGTGATGTTTGAGAGTAATAATAAAGCCTTAAAGTGTGGTTTGGTGTGAAATCAGCCCCCTTGATCCTCGTGCGATGGTTGTGAGTGTAAATCTGTTAGTGATTGATCACATGACTCTCGCCGGACCTCTCAAATGCTGTATCCAATCTAATGAGGCTTTGCTGCTAACAGCCTGGAGACTCGACTCTTGAGTCCTGGTTACAAGTTCATGTGCTTTTTCTCTTTCTGTAAAGTCTTCATGCACAAAAGGTTGGGTCAAGCCAGCAGTATCTGGGTGAACCAGTCAAGAACATGTCCGGGTCTTATAACAGCCCAAATTCAGAAGACAGACAAAACACAATCCATTTTGATTAAAGAAAATCTAATTTCAGATTATTTATGTTTTTTGCATTTTGGTTTAAAATTTTCAGTTTTTCCCCAATTTGTGATACTGACATTTTCTCATTGAATTGTCATGAGAATTAAATATTCTTACTTGTTAAGAATAAATAATGCATTTTTTTAACAACAATAATTTTGAAAATCTCAACTAGGACCATTTATATTTTTGCATTTTGACAATTGAGAACAATTTCCCCCAATTTGTGATATTAATGACATTTTCATACTGATTTCTCATGAGAATTCAATGATATTTGTAAAAAGAGAATTTTTTTTTTTATATATATATATATATAGTTTTATATTATACTTTTTAAATTTTAAATGCCATTTTGCTTTGATTTTGAAAATCTCATGATTAGGACCTTTTATATGTTTGCATTCTGACAATTAAGAACAGTTTTCCCCAAATTTCTCCTAATTTGTGATATTAAAGATTTTTTTCCTGACCAAATTTTTATTATTTTTTTTTTTTCTGATTTATTTTTAATTAATTGTTGAACTTTCTCATTTCTTTCAACAATAAATAGTAGGATTTTTGTACTTTGAAATTGTATTTTGTTTTGATTTGGAAAATCTCATAATTAACACCATTTATATTTTGACATTTAAGAACAATTTCCCCCAAATTTTGTCCAATTTGTGATATTAGTAACATTTTCTTTTAACAATAATTAAATAGTAGGATTTAAATCTCAGAATGAGGACAAATTATATTTTGGTATTTTGACAATTAAGAACAAATTTCCCCTGATCATCATAATGCCAAAAGAACAAAAAAAAGTGTACTGTTTTGATTTAAATAAAAAAAAAAAAAAAACTATTTATACAGTAAAACAATAATGTATAACACATTTATGAATAATAAGAATTTAAGAAAAAAATGTAAAAGTCTGGAAAATGTCTTGCTGTAATGAGACTTTGGGGGTCAAATTTGGGGTGAAATATGACCCAAACATGTTTCTTTCTGTGGGCTTGACTCATGGTGTCTGTCCCAGCCGGCACGAGAGGAAGGTTTTGTGTGATTGACGTCTTGAACTCATCACTATGACATGTTCAGACACTAAAGTTGTGTTTTTATACACCAGTAGAGCCAGATTCATCGAGAGTGTCGTGTGTGTAGACGTTTATGTTCAGTTGAGGTTTTTCAGCACAGGAAACATGACAGTGTTACACTGGTATCTAAATGAGTGTGTGTTCAATCTGTTTGTTTTTGTTTTACTAGTTAATGTTCAAGTTAAATTTTAAGTGTAATTATATGTTAATGTATTGGTGATCATTTGGTGTGAATTTTCCTGGTAATCGCCAAATCATTGCTGGCACATTTTAGAAGAACACAAGCACTTAGTGATGTTTCAGACTAGTTGTTCCCCTTCACATACTCTTTAATTGTACTAAAATTTAATATGTTGATTAATAAATATTTGGCATTAACAAAACATGCCTTTCATTGATTTTAAACCAATACCCTGCACCATAGCTAGTCATGTGATCAAATGATTTCTGCATTCTGTCAGAAGGTTTGTGTTGTTGGTGTAAATATTAAATTGTTGATATGTTTATGAATTATTTCAATTTATAGTTTTTATTGTCATATTTCATTCAGAAATCACAGACTGGGAATGACTAGCTTCTCTCACAGTGGCTGAAAGGGTCAGATCAGAGCTCTTTTTCAAATAATTCATTCAAGTTTTTATACTGTGCTTCAGAATACAATTAATTTATGAAATATGTTAGGATAAGTTCGAACAGGACTAAGCATTGACCTTGGAATTTACGAAATTGTACGTTGTTCTCTAATTTAGATTTAATAATTAATGTAAATTGTACGTTGTTCTCTAATTTAGATTTAATAATATACCATGATATACTGATTTAAATTAAAAGTAAAAAGATATTATATTTAATTAAGCCTATTTTGAGGACTTTTTGCAGTGATATTTTAATTTTCTTCCTGAATTCTTATGAGAACTAAATATTTTCATTTGTAAAAACCAAAAATAAACCCATATTATTAATAATAATAAAACAAATTGATGCATTCTTTTGACAATAATTACATTATTGGATTTATATAATTATATAGTATTTAAAAATATGCATTTGTTAATTACTTGTGCAATTTTGTGGTGTAAATCAGCTGAAAACACGTTTAAGCACCCAACCTTTATAAACAAAATCAGAACAAGACACTTCATGAAGTAGAGTGTTAATATTAATGAAACACGATATTACATGTTCAATATTCATCAAAATAATTCCACACATGCAGTGACAGGAGTCCTCATGCACGTCTGATAATCAGGGGGACAGTCACGGTTCAATGTGTCCAGACGACTAGTTACGTCAAGATTCAATCCAATCCCAGTGTCTCTCAGACTCTCCTGACGTTAGGATTTTCCAGCCTTCCTTTCACGCTTCTTCCTCGCGTAGCGAAAACTCTTCAGTGGATTTTTGCCTCTGGAATTCTTCTGCAAACGCAACACAAATAAAAACAGCATTCATTCAGAGCGCTATCAGAGGATCTGCTTTTATGTTTAAGTTATTATTGTTAACTAAAACCATAAAAATGACTTGTAATAAACATTAACTGAAATATAATATATAAAAACTTTCATTTAATTTATTTCTCATTTTTGTTTCAAGTTTAAGTACTAAAATAATAAATAATAATAAACTTAATAAAATATTTATAAATATACAATAATATAATTGACAACACAACAAAACTAACTAAAACTTAAAATGATTGATTTTTCATTTTTGTTTAAAGCTGAAGTACTAAAATAATAATAATAATATAATAATAAACAAGAATATTTTTTTTTATAAATACACACTAATATAATTAACGCAACAAAACTAACTAAAACTTAAAATTATTGATTTTTGTTTAAAGCTGAAGTACTAAAATAATATAATAATAATAATAATAATAATAATAATAACATAATAATAAACTAGAATAAGAATTAATACAAACTAATATAAATGACAATACAACAAAATTAATAAAACTTAAACTAAAACTTCAAATTATTTTATTGATTTTTAATTTTTTTTTAAAGCTGAAGTACTAAAATAATATAATAATAATAACATAATAATAAACTAGAATAAGAATTAATAAATACAAACTAATATAAATGACAATACAACAAAATTAATAAAACTTAAACTAAAACTTACAATTATTTTATTGATTTTTCATTTTTGTTTAAAGCTGAAGTACTAAAATAAAATAAATAATTATAATAATGATAATAATAATAATAATAATAATAATAAATAATAAACTTGAATAAGAATAAATACAAACTAATATAAATGACAACACAACAAAATTAATATAAGTATAACTACAAATTAATTTATTTTTTTTTGATTTTTGTTTTTTGTTTAAGTATTAAGTTATTAATTAATAATTCAACAAACACAAACTAGAAAAAAATTAATAAATACAAACTAATATAAATGACAACACAACAAAATTAACAAAACTTTAAAATAAAAGTGAAAACAGAAAATACAAAAACAAACCTAAATGAATAATAACAAAAAACACTATCAATAATACTAAAATCACATTGCTGCTCAACTCTATTAACCAATATGCCATTATTATATCAATATAAAGATAAAATGGTGAACTAAACTTATTCATTTTTAAAATTTTTACATTTGTATTCTAACCTTAAAGCTAGTTAATATCAATCTTAGCTAAAAAAAATAAAATAAAAATTGTTCATTGAAATAAATTGAAAGAAAAAAAAATTACATGAAAAACTTAAAACTAGAAAAAATAAATAACTGACGCCCAATCAAACATTAATCACCTTAAAGCTGCTCAGCATCACGCCGTCTGCTTTATTCTTCTTTTTCTTCCGTCGTTTCAGAGGATTGACGAGACTTTTCAGCGCCGTCGGGACTGAAACAGACATGAAAATGTTTTTGACGATCTATTTGTCTTTGTGTCCTATATAAAGATCAGTAAAGAGGCGGCGAGTGCTTACTCAGGTAATCAGGCACGTTCTTCAGGTGCGGTTTGATGACGGCGGGATGAAGGTCTTTGTCGTGTCGCAGCAGCTGCAGGTCTCTGGGATTGTCTTCGAAGTACGTCTGTCACACACAAACACCAATCATTCGACACGACGAGACATGAAGCGGTTCAAACCAAGCACGTTTAAAGACCCCGGACCTTGAGTTTCTCTGAATTGAGCAGCTCCTGTTTGATCTCCTTCAGCCTGGCCTCCTTCACCGCCTGCTTCGTCACCGATCTCATTGCATCCTGGGTAAATTCAAGCACACGAGAGACTCCTCAGTCAGCCAAAAGCACAAACACGGCTTCAGTGCTGCGTGAGGACACAAACATACCCGACATCTGTATCTGAATCCCTCGATTTCCTCCATTTTGAACCCGTACGGCTTCAGAACGCTGTCATGTGAGCCCTCTGAAAACAAATACTGTAAAGATAAAGGGCCCATATTCTACACAATACCAGCATTTTATTTATAATATTTTAATGTTAGTTTAAAGCACCAAAAAGCTGGTTTAAGTGTAATGATATTAATACAATAAAACAGTATTCTTCCACCAAACAATGTAGTTCCTCAGAATCAGTTGTGGTTCCAACAAAGTGGTTGCCAAGCAACACACAAACATAAACAAAGGTGTATGTTACTTTGTAAAATCATTTATAACAGCTTCTAACGTGGCTCAGCCAATCAGAATCAAGGACCGGAACTCTGAGTTTTATAATGGAATTTTAGGTTTTGAACAACAAAAGCAGGCCAGATGAAGTTTTCTGTGACCATTCATTTCTGAAAACGTTCATTTTTACCTCCAGTAAGAGTGTTTTCGACCTCGGCGAGCATTTGAAGTTCTGTGTGTGATATGAAGGAGAGCGCAGAGCCCGGATTATCCGCACGAGCCGTTCTAAAGAGAAGCGGGAAAAAATCAGTGTTGTTATTGTTAGCTAAAACTATTAGAAATGTTTTTTCATTCATTGGAATAAACTAGGAATAATACATATGTGACCCTGGAGCACAAAACCAGTCTTAAGTGTCAATTTTTCAAAATTGGGATTTATGCATCATCTGAAAGCTGAATAAATCATCTTTCCATTGATGTGGTTTGTTATGATTGGACAATATTTGTCTGAGATACAAATATTTGAAAATCTGGAATCTGAGGGTGCAAAAAAATCTAAATATTGAGAAAATCATCTTTAAAGTTGTCCAAATGAATTCTTAGCAATGCATATTACTAATAAAAAATGAAGTTTTGATATATTTATGGTAGGACATTTACTAAATATCTTCATGGAACATGATCTTTACTTAATATCCTAATGATTTTTGGCATTAAAGAACATCAAAGAGTGTAAAAACTGCATTTATTGTTTGAATTTCCTCATAAAATGGATAGAATTTGAAAGCTGAGATGTGTTTCTTAATTCTTACTGGACGGGAGGCACGCTATATAATGTCTGAAATTTTATTCACGCATCAACTGAAACAGCACAGACTTAAAGATCGATCTTGGGATTTAAGAACTGATCTTCAAATGCACTAATTGTCTACAGCAGTAATAACTCTCTGCACACCTGCCGACGCGGTGGATGTAGGACTCGACTGAAGCGGGGAAATCAAAGTTGATCACATTAGACACGTTGTGGAAGTCGATTCCTCTGGAGACGCCGTACTCCTTGTCTTTTCCTCTGGAGGAGAGCAACAACAATAGCATTAATATTTAAAACACAAATCATTTCCAACACACCACACTTTTTTAAGATGATAAACAAAATGATATGTTTCGTGCACTTCAGCTGCATTACTTCTTCTTTTTCTTCTTCCCTTTCTCCGGGGTTTTCTGGGAATGTCGAGCGGGATTCTCCAGTCCCTGCTCGTCTGTGGCGATGATGTAATTGTAGAAGCCTTGATTAAACTGACTGATAATGTGACACCTGAAAAACACAATACAAATGCAACATAAAAACAGCATTTCCTACACATTTAACATCTACAATCTGATGTATCGGAGTTAAACAATATTCAGAGCGTAGTAATAATTTATATATATATATATATATATATATATATATATATATATATATATATATATATATATATATATATATATATATATTACTGGTTAATATTATTTTAATCCAGCCTCATGCCTTGCTTACATCAGCAGGAGAGAAAATGCTGTTTCAGAGGAGTTAGGACATTTAATATTATTAACACATATGATTTTCTTTTTCTTTAGAATAAATATTTTTCCATTTATTTTTCAGTTTCTTTCCATTTAGTAATTTTAGTGCTCCGACTTTTTCTAATATTTCTAATATTTTTAGTAGTTTTTGTTTTAATTTTGTTTTATTTTTAACAAACATATTTGTAATAATAATCCTGGAATGACCTGACACACATGTTAAGCATCAAAGTTAATGTTTATATTTTGAACTAGATTTTAGGTTTTTTTTTATTTTTTCATTAAGGAATTTTCTATCATTTCAATTTTGAATTTTCCAATAATTTTCAATTTTTGTTTTACATTTTGTTTCAGTTTCTTTCAATCTAGTAATTTTACTGCTTCAACTTAAGCTTATTTCTAATTTTCAATTATCTTTTCTTATATTTGTATTTTACTTCAGTTTTAACAAAAAAGTTTTTAATAATAACCCTGAAAGTGACTTTACACCAGTGTTAAATATAACAGTTTTGGTTCATATTTTGAATTTGATTTTACTTTAATTTTCTCTCTTCTGACTTTAATTTTAGTTTTTAGAATTTTTGTTGTAGGTTTTTGCTATTTTTTAGAATATAGTGTGTGTATATATATATATATATATGTTTTTAGTTTTTTTTTTTTTGGTTTTTGTTTTTTTTTAGAAAATAGTGTGTTGTGTGTGTGTGTGTGTGTGTGTGTGTGTGTGTGTTTGTGTGTGTGTGTTTTGTATTAATTTTAGTTGTTAAAGTAAATGAATGTGTGAAATTTTCTAACTAAAATAAAATGTTTTTTTTTTTCCAAATGTCATTTTGTTTAATGTACTGAAACTTCACATTAAAAAGCAACAAAAAAATTTTTTTTATGATAATAACCCTGCAGATAGTGCAGCAATGACACCCTGCAGCTTCAGGAAAGTACACAGATTACCGCTGACTCTCTAGTCTCCTCCCTCACCTGGAGTGAATGGGCAGCTCAGAGTTCAGGACACAAGCAGGGATGCTGAACTGCTCCAAAAACAGCTTGAGCCGGTAACAGCGGTCTACATCTCTGACGAACACGAGCGACTTCCCTTGAACCAGGCCGAGCTTCAGGAGGGTGTAGATGAGCAGGAACTTGTCCTCCTCCTCGCACCGGACGCTGTACTGCTGGAGCTGAGAGCTGTCGGGCAGCTGAGATCCCTGGAGCTTCAGCATCACCTGCGACAGACGGAGGAAAGCGTCAGATCCAGTCAAACACACCAGCTGCTGGCGCCGGCGCTGACGCTGCTGCACTCACAGGATTGTGGAGGACCAGCTCCTTCAGGGCCTGGACGTCGTCATTCAGCGTCGCAGACATGAGGAACGCCTGGTAGATCTTGGGTAAGTGACTGCAGAGGTGAACACAGACAAATACTAGACGCTGGAGCTCTATCAGGGTTTCTGCAGGTGTTAGAATGCTACATTTTGAAGCTGTATTTTCAAACTTTGAAGTGCTGCTGTGCTGATACAACTTCCAACAGATCTTCATTAAAAAAAAAAACTGCTTTTAAACACTAGAATATGGAAGTAACTTTCACTGTAGCTTCTGATTAGGCTGCAAAAGTGATCAGTATTTGTGTCTTGTTTTCCAGGGCGAATATCTAATGATTTTTAAATCAAACTAGATGGAAAATGTTAAGATGATAACTCATGTTTACTGAGAAATTAATCAAAATGAATTGAGTTTATGATTAAAGGGAGAACAAATACTGGCTAATAGGCTGAGAAAAATCTACTTAATTCAAAGAGAAACAAGTTTTCATGTGTCACTGACACACATGTGACTCTGGAGCACAAAACCAGTCATAAGGGTCATTTTTCGAAATTGAGATTAATACATCATCTGAAAGCTGAATAAATAATCTCTCCATTGATGTATGGTTTGTTAGGAGGACAATATTTGTCTGAGATACAACTATTGAAAATCTGGAATCTGAGGGAAGCAAAAAAATCTAAATATTGAGAAAATCATCTTTAAAGTTGTTCAAATGAAGTTCTTAGCAATGCATATTACTAATCAAAAATTATGTTTTGATATATTTACAGTAGGAAATTTACTAAATATCTTCATGAAACATGATCTTTACTTAATATCCTAATGATTTTTGGCATAAAAGAAAAATCTATAATTTTGACCCATACAATGTATTTTTGGCTGTTGCTACAAATATACCCCAGAGACTCAAGACTGCTTTTGTGCTCCAGGGACACATATTTGTTTTCAGCATACATTCACTTCATTTTGCATTTCACATAAATAAATCTTGATTTGAGAATATTTAGAAATTTGTTTTTGACAAAAGAATACTGAGGAAGATATACAATTTTATTTTATTTTTTTATTGCAATGCATGCAACATTTAATGCCATGACTTTATGAATTTAAAACTCTCTGCTCTTTTTAAGGTGTTAATTTGTGGAAAAGCGGAATTATGCCTTTTTAAGACCTGCAGAAAGTGAGATGTATTTACCGTTACAAAACTTGCCGGACAGTATTTTCTGGAATATAAGTTACATTTTTATCATCTAAAACGAGCTGCGACTTATATACAACAATTAACGTGATGCACACAAAACATGCATAAACTGCACACTTTTGGATTCTGAATACGTGAGCCCAGGTTTATTTCTGCATTTCACTTTCTGTCTCACAATAAATAAGTATAATTTATGCTTGCTTTATACTTATATTTATTAAATTCTGTTCTGAATACTGTTGAATTGAAAGAATTTACTGTGGAATGATGCAAACTAAAATACATGCTTATAATGTGTTTAAATGTTTCATTTTATTTATCAGTATTTTACATTATTTTTGAATGTAATGATGACAAGTGTCTTTATTTCCTCTCAACAATCCAGTTTTGACTCGACTTGTTTTCTGGAGAATATGGTACTACAAAAGGTAATAAAGCTAACAAGACATGCAGGTCATTTGTGTCCCATGCTGTTTTAATGAAAACGTACCACAGCAGGCTTTTAAGGTCTGCCTCAAACCCAAAGGAGAAGAGAAGATCAGCCTCGTCGATGACCAGCATCTCTAATGAAGTCTGAAGCTGCAGGTTCTGGGCGTTAATGTGGGCTTGAACACGGGACGGTGTGCTCACCACAATGTCCGGCTTCTCCATTAATATCGGCCTGTAAAAAATATTTCATTACACTCAGAGTGAGACTTAAGAGCTTAAATGAGATTCAAACAATTCCTTGATGAACTTGGTTTGACCTGAGCAGGGTTATCGTTAACTAAAACTATAAAATATATAAATAATATAAAAATATGTTTGTATATAAATAATACTAAAATGTAACATTTTTAATCTGGGGTTCCTTTCATTAATAAAACACCCATTCTTAAGTCATTTCAGAGTAAATCAAACATTTCGTGACATTTTTTAGAAATTTTTTTTGTAGTTTTTATTTTTGTTGATTTTGATTTCTTTATCGGCATTAAAACTATATTTTGCTGTGGTACTGACTTCTGTGCCGATATATCTGCCTTCCCGGAGATGTCGGCCACTCGCACGTCTCTGCTGCAGAACGCAGTGAGCTGTCGGATCATGGTTTGGACCTGCTGACCCAGTTCTTTGGTCGGGACCAGGACTAGAGCTCTGATGGCCTGCTCACGTACAGTCTGGACACAACAATAAACTGTGTGTTATGTTTGAACTGACTCCTCTGTCACTGAGGCCAAAGTTAGTGTAAATAACGTGTCACCTGTTTGGACGTGAGGATTCTTTGGATGAGTGGGATCGCGTAGGCTGCGGTTTTCCCTGATCCGGTTCGAGCTCGGGCCAGCAGATCTTTCCCCTCGAGCGCCAGCGGGATGGCTTTCTCCTGGATGAGGGTGGGCTGAGACCAGCCTAAATCAGCCAGAGCCTGAGAGAGAAACAAACACAGCTTCATCCCAGTCACAAGTGGACAGCACTAATACAGCAAAAATGTTTTGTGATTTGTGACATCAACATGCAGTGACACAAATCATGTGAAGCACATCTGAAATTCGGTTGTTACAAATTTACTTATATTAATTATTTACATATATAGAGAGAGAGAGAGAGAGTTTTTAAAAAATTGGAATAATTTTTAATTTACTAATATATGTACTAAATATTTTTTAATAAATATATGTGTGTGCAAACTATGGATATTTTTACATTATGTGTGTAGTATTGTCTATATATATATATGTATATGCATGCATGTATAATAATATATTTATATGTTTGTGTTTTTCAAATATTTAAAATTGTGTGTTAGTGTTTTTGTGTTGTGTGTATATATATATATATATATATATATAATATATATATATATATATATACACACATACACAATTATTTTAATTTCATTTAAATGAATATTTATTTTACATATATACATATATTTGTGAATAATACATACAAGCATGTAAATATATAAAGCTCTCCTTTAAACATTTGTTGTATATTTCTTGTATAATAGCAAATAATCAGAGTTTTACTGTTTAAACTACAATATTCAGGAACTATAGTAACCACATAACTAAATATAAGAATGGTATTTATGGGAAACCTGTTTACACAGAAAGAAACGTTGGCATAGAGCCTAATAAAACAGATAGAATAAAATGAATACAATATTTAAGTAATATATCAACTCATATAATGACAGTGCCGATGTGCGATGTTAGCATAAAAACATAATGTAACCACAATCAAACTGCACTAAACCAACTGATGATAGCGTTTAGAGGTGGACAGACTTTGTATTATTAGCACGATTGATTATTTTACCTTTAATATCCGATCGTCTAAACCCATCTCGTGAAAGTGTACAGTATCTTCCTCCATCTTCACACGTGTGTTTGCGCACAGACGAGCGAGACATTAAAACCCCGCCGCGCCTCAGCGCCACCCACGGCACTGGAGGAGAACTGCAGGTCAAACCACACGGCGTCGCTTTCACACAAAAAACGACCGCGTAGGAAGAACATCAAAGTCTAAAAAACGATCCAAGAATTGATGCGTCACATTTAACGTTTGTGTCCGGTCTTTCATGGTGTATTTATAACCAAACGCAGTTTAAGGCGTTTCACCTGCAGTTACTCGGACTGACCGCTTGATGTCGCTGATGCGAAACGCCCTGACAGAAGACAAACAAAAGCACTAACGTGGAGGAAAAACAGACACCGAACGCAAAATACAGGTAAGTTTCACCTTTAAAACGCCGCAGCACATTAACGAACACCTCTCCTAATAGATAAGTCCTATATAATAATCGTTGGATATGGGAAAGCTGCATTAAACTGCCGTTCCTGTAAAGCCGCTGATGCACCAGGAGGAAGTAAAGCTCACACATGCTGCTGCTGACCTACACAACAAGCAGACAAATTATTTCACATATTTCATTCGTGCATTTCCACTGTGTATGCATGCATGTGTCCCGAACACTCAGTATACTTACTTTGCATGCAAAGGAGAAAAGAAAATCTGATATGGAGACATATATGATGTATATATATGATGGGAATCTGTTCATTGTGCATAAAGATGCACTCTCTGATCTATTATTGTGTGATCTTTGGATGATTCTGTGTTCAGATGAGGCAGCGTGTGTTCACCGGGGTGGTCACACAGATGCAGGAGCATCATGGGATTGTGGATCAGGAGGTTCATTTCCCAGTCAGGTGTGTGTGTTTGGTTTATTCTGTATGAATCAGTCATAACGGGTGTCAGGTTGATGTGAGGGTTTGTGGTGTGTGTCACAGTGTTGTAGTGGGCCGTGTGCCTCTGGTGGGTGAGAAAGTGCTGGTGAAAGCGGTCCAGGACCCCCTGAAGCCCATCAGCTGGACGGCACAGAAAGTTCAAACGCTCAACGGACAGGTGGGCAGAAATGTTTTGGGCTAATATTTCAATAACATCCTCTTTACGAAGATTATAGAAATGCACAGTTTGTTGAAAAAGCACATTTCTGTGTGCATCTCCGTGTATTTGCATCAGCAATGCTTGTAATACACTATTTGTACAGTACAATGAGAATAATAATTTTGTGTAGTTGTACAGTAAATAATGCATTTATCTTGATTTTGGATTGAAGTATTGTTCTTGAGGTTCACCCTTATAACTACTATTCTGTTTCAAAGCACAGAAATATGAATTTCCACTAAACAAACACTACGTGTTAAATGTTTGGGGTCTGAACCTTTGTTGAAAGTCACTTCTGCTCACCAAGGGTGCATTTATTTGTTAAAAAATACAGTAATATTGTGAAATATTATTATAATTTAAAATAACTGGTTTCTATTTGAATGTATATTAAAATAGAATTTATTTCTGTGATCAAAGCTGAATTTTCAGCATCATTACTGCAGTCTTCAGTGTCACAGTGTCACATTATTTATAATATTAACATGTGCAAACAATGCATATCTGTAACAGTGAAAGGTTAATTTTGCCTTATAATTAAATTTAGATTTATTAACATTTATATCAACAATCAGTATTTGTTCTGTGAAAATGTGAGTCAGTACCGTGTTGTTAAAACAATATTACAATTTCTAATCTACAATGACAAACAAATGTAAACGTTTGGTTTCAAGATGCATGTAAAGATGCTGGATAATTAATGATATGCGAGTGTTATGAAGGAGTGTACAATGTTATTTTTTATGCCTGATCTTCAGAAGGTTTGTCTCTTTCTCTGGTTTCTTTCTGTCAGCCCTTCAAATCTCCTCCTCCGCTGCTGCCCTCCATGTCATCTAATCTGAAGCCTGGCATTTTAGGGACCAAACCGCAGCCTCTGCTGAAATCTCCCAAAATACCACCACTGATTCCCAGCATGCAGCCGAATCCTGGTACGCGATGCAGCGTTGGTATCGTTAACTAAAACTATTAAGAAACATGTTTGTGAATGGAAATAAAGCTAAATGAAATTAATAAATATTAGATAAAAAAAAAAAACTTGGCAAGTACAGTGCTGATCAAAATTAATTTTTTTATGTTTTTTTTTTTTTAAAAAAGTCACCAAGGCTGCATTTATTTGATCAAAAATACAGTAAAAACAGTAATATTGTGAAATATTATTACAAGTTAAAATAACTGTTTTCTATTTGAATATATACTAAAATGTAATTTATTTCGGTGATCAAAGCTGTATTTTCAGCATCATTACTCCAGTCTTCAGTGTCACATGATCTTCAGAATGATATCTAATATTAAGCTGTCTGATATGTGACAGGTGGCATGATGCAGATGTCCCATCACCAGCAGATGTCCTGGAGCGGGCCGTTTGACGGTTGGGCTGGAGGACGCAAGAGACACGCTGAGGTCATGGGAGGACGGAGAGGTGGACGCTGGTGAGTCACACTTTCAGTGGATGGTAGCGTTCTGCACATGTGCTCAGTATACTGTGTACTGCATGTTGTTAAAAAAAAAAACAATCCAGTATGCAATGATTAAATGCTTTTAAACAGCCTACATTGACCACACTGCATTGCAATTTAATTTGGCTCCAAATCTCAGGTTGAAATTGTCATTTTTGAGCCCCCCGCCCCTCTACAAAATCCATTACATTTAATATTTAGGTTTTTATCATTATTTGTGTTTGTCTTTCTTCAGAACAAATAGGAGCACAATTGAAAGTTTTAGTTTCTGCAGCCTGGTTGATTGATTTGAATCAACCCACGAGTTGCATCCAGTTATATCATTAACACAGAAATGACCGTTTTGCATTTGTAGTTTAATGTTGCATTGAATTTTTAGCAGTCTGATTAAATCAGAGTCAAAGTTGTGAAAAGTGAGGTTGTTGATGCATCTGTACAGAACAGAAGCAGAACAGAAAACGAAACAGAAAGAGCTTTAGTGACAAGTGTGTTTGCATATACAAGAAACTTGTTTTGGTGACAGAAGCTTCCAGTACACAGAGACAACAACAACAACACACAGATAATAAACAATAAAGAAATATGAATACGTCTGTGTGTGTGTCTGTGTGTATATATGTGTATATATGTGTGTGTGTGTATATATATATATATATATATATATATATTATGTGTATGTGTGTGTGTGTGTGTTATATATATATATATATAATTATCAAGGAATGGAATAAGATGAAGGGTAGTATGAAATACAAAAAAAGGGGTATTGCTCATCTGCACATTTTTGTTTTGAACAGCGGGGTGAACATTTAACTGTCCGTAAAGGAGAATAGGTCTGGGGAAGAAACTTTTCTTGTGCTTTATCATTCCTTATACTAGAAATGTAAGCTAAAGTTGAGTGCATTGCATTGTTGGATACTTTATGCTCATCAAGGATGCATTAATTTGATTTAAAAAAAAATGTGAAATATAATTACAATTTAAAATTGCAGCTTTCTATTTGTATATATTGTTAAATGTAATTTATTTCTGTGATGCGCAGCTGAATTTTCAGCATCATTACTCCAGTCTTCAGTGTCACATGATCTTCAGAAATCATTCTAATATGCTGATTTGCTGTTCAAGAAACATTTCTGATTATTATCAATGTTGAAAATGGTTAATATTTTTGTGGGAACTGTGATGCATTTTATTTTTCAGGATTTTTTGATGTTTGGAAAGTTTAAAAAAGCATTTATTTGGAATAGAAATCTTTTGCAACATTATAAATATCTCACTATCACTTTTGATCAGTTTAATGCATCTAGTATTGATTTCTTTCAAAAAGTTTCAAACTTTCTAGTCTTTTTTTTTTTTTGTTTCATCGCCTCGTTCTGTTATTTTTGTGTGACCGTCCTTGAAGACTGTCCTGTTTTTAACGCGCTGCTCTGCTGACGCGTGTCCTTGTTGTTCTTTGTGGCGTGCCTCAGGGAGGACGGCGGCGGAGGGCCGTGGGGAGGAGACGCCATGCACCAAAAACGAAAAAGATGGAGGGCCGCCTCAGAGGAGGAAGTGCCCAAAAAGAGCAGCTCCATATCCACACACAGCGCTCCGCTGTTCTCCTGTTTCTCCAGGGACACGTAAGTCGGTCAGAAACAACACGGGACGCTCTGATGAAGCGTGAACTCATTGTCGTTTCCTCTTGATTCTTTCAGCCAGGCCTGTGATTATCTGGAGCTTCAGCGGCGGTACCCACACCTGCACCTGCCCTCCAACCTCTTCCACCTCCAGCTGTCCTGGACCGAGAGTTTCCCGCTCGACCAGCCTCTTCCTCTGAGAGGACCGTGTCACTTTCACCTGGGATCAAACCAGCCCGAGAGTGAAGCAGATGTTTGCGAGTCCACAGATGATGCTTTCTCCGTTAGGGTACGCGTGCCGCTCTTTTGACCGATCATGTGACC
Organism: Cyprinus carpio; assembly: GCF_018340385.1. Lineage (NCBI taxonomy): Eukaryota > Metazoa > Chordata > Actinopteri > Cypriniformes > Cyprinidae > Cyprinus > Cyprinus carpio. Next base: position 18,646,610 of record NC_056581.1, on the reverse strand, counting down.
ATGCAAGGCTCAGATTCTCAAGAGTGCTTGTGTTCTCTCTGCAGGTTCTGTTGTTGTCTATGCCGTGCCTTGAGGACTTGTACTCACAGTGTTGTAACCTCTCAAAGGAGGCCGTGCATCCCACTGCACTTCTCAAAGTAAGAACATTCAGACCTCCACATCTCTGAAATCACACGCTCTTCAAAATAAAAGTTCGGAATAGTGATGCAATAGAAAAACCATATTTAAAAATGTGTTTTTTTTTTTAGTTTAAAGAACTTTTTAATAAACTAAATAACTGTTTTCTACTATAAAGAATCTTTTTTTGCTATCAAAAGTTTCCATGGATTTCTCTTGTCTTATTGTGAATGTTGCATGTAATTCTAAAGCCAAATAATATTCATAATCGGCAAGTCGACTGCTTTTCGGCTGATGTAATCAAGGGTGTACAGGGGGAAATAATATTAAAGGGCACCTATTATGCCCTTTTTTCACAAGATGGAACACAAGTCTTGTGAATGTGACTTTGATGTTTCAGGCTTTCAGCTCAAAATGTTGTTTTGAGTAGAAGCCAAAACATGCTGTTTTCGTGCCTGTATCTTTGAATGAGAGTTATGTATAATTGTGTCACTGGCTCTTTCTCTGTGTTGTAGTTTGTGATGGTGGACAGTGGAGGTGAACTGAGGCTTCCAGGAGGTCACTGGTCACCCAAAGCGGACGGAGCGAATCCAGGGAAGGACGGTTCGACGCTGGTCAACACTGCGGTCCGCTGCATGAAGGAACAAACTGCTCTGGACCTGTCAGCTTGCACACAGTGGTCTCTATATTTGGTTTTTAATTTCAGTTCAATACAGTTAAGATTTATTGGTCTGCCAAAGCGGGTTGAATTGTGATTGTTTATGTACAGTAAGTCTATTAATATCATAATTCTTATAAGAAAAACATAATAAGAAACATGTAAAGCATAAACTATTTATTTGTAAGTTCCTGAAATAAACGTTTTACAGTTTCATATGTAGAAAAATGCATTTTTAATACACTACCAATTCATTTCTTTTTTAAAGAAATTAATACTTTTATTCAGCAAGGATGTATTAAATTGATCAAAAGTGATTGTAAAGATATTTTTAATGTTATAAACACTTCTGTTTAAAGTCAGTGCTGTTCTTTTGAACTTTCTATTCATCAAAGAAAAGTTATCACAGTTTCCACAAAAATATTAACCATTTTCAGCATTAATAATAATCAGAAATGTTTCTTGAGCAGCAAATCAGCATATTAGAATGATTTCTGAAGATCATGTGACACTGAAGACTGGAGTTATGATGCTGAAAATACAACTTTGCATCACAGGAATAAATTACATTTTAACAGATGTTCACATAAAAAAACAGTTATTTTAAATTGTAATAATATTTCACAATATTACTGTTTTTACTGTATTTTTTGAACAAACAAATGCATCCTTGGTGAGCAAAAGAGACTTCTTTAATTAACTTGCCCACCTCAAACATAATCCAAAATTTTAGTCTAATGTTTTGATTATGTAAGTATAAGAAATACCTCACTTATTGTCTTTTATAAATTAATTAGTAATTTGCACGTATGTCTTTCTGTCTCTGAAGCACAAGATGGCAGAGCTGAGATATCTTTCCGGAGATAAAATAGAGACAGTTGTGGTGTTGTTGCCAGATGTGTGGAATCTAGTGCCAGCAGAAGAAGACTGGGCAAAATTACGACAGAAACAGCTGGTACAGACTTAGCTATGACATCAGAGTCTATAAATATTATGCATCAGAAATATGCTTGAAATCACATCATAGATGTCTTCTAACTTGTCTGTATCTTTCCTGTCATCCAGGATGGGGATTTGTCACTTCCAGAAGGTCCGTCTGTGGTTTTTCACCCCTCTGCTGGACTGAATCTGTCCATCGTGTCTCTGTCTTCACTGCTGGAGCCCCAGACGCCTCAGACACGGAACAGCTGTGAGGTGAGCACATATATATTCTAACTTGTATAAATAATTTAAATAATACAATGTGTATGTTACATACAGTACAGGTCAAAAGTTTGGAAACATTACTATTTTTAATGTTTTTGAAAGAAGTTTCTTCTGCTCATCAAGCCTGCATTTATTTGATCAAAAATACAGAAAAAAAATGTAATATTGTGATATATTATTACAATTTAAAATAATTGTTTTTAAATGTATTATACTTTAAATTATCATTTATTTCTGTGATGCAAAGCTGAATTTTTAGGATCATTATCACATGATCCTTTAGAAATCATTCTAATATGATGATTCATTATCAAAGTTGGAAACAGTTCTGCTGCTTAATATTTTTTTCAGAACATGTGATACTTTTTTAGGATGCTTTGATGAATAAAAAGTTAAAAAAAAAAGAAAAAAAAGAAGCTATGTTTTTAAAATATAATATTTTGTAATAAAAATATACTGGTCAGTAATTTGGGGTCAGTAATTTTTTTTCTTTCTTTTTTAAAAATAAAATCAATACCTTTATTCAGCAAGGATGTGTTAAATTGATAAAAAGTGATAGTAAAGAAAATATATTATTAGAATATATATTATTAGATTTTTTTTAGATATATATTCTGAATAAATGCAGTTCTTTTTAACCTTTTATTCATCAAATATATTAGACAGCAGAACTGTTTCCAACACTCATAATAAATCAGAATATTAGAATGATTTCTAAATGATCATGTGATAGACTGGATGTTACATGTGACACTGAAGGCTGGAGTAATGATGCTGAAAATTCAGCTTTGCATCACAGGAATAAATTATTTTTTTATAGTATATTCAAATAGAAAACTATTATTTTAAGTTGTAATAATATTTCACAATATTACTGTTTTTTCTGTATTTTTGATCAAATAAATGCAGGCTTGATGAGCAGAAGAGACTTCTTTCAAAAACATTAAAAATAGTAATGTTTCCAAACTTTTGACCTGTACTGTATGTTGTAAACTGGCTCAGACATGGTAAGGCAATGCAAGTTTATTTATATAGCACATTTCATACACAATGGTAATTCAAAGTGCTTTACATAAAAGAAAGTAAAATAATCATAAAAAAAATAATCAAACAATACAACAAAGAATTTAAAAACTTTTAAAATGATTTAAAAACTGATTTAAAATGAATTTAAAATAGTTAAAAATAGAAAATAATTATATATAAAATACAGTGCAGAGTTTTGAGTATGGATTTAAATGTGGCTAATGTTTTAGCACATCTGATCTCTTCTGGAAGCTGGTTCCAACATAATAGCAAAAAACGCACTCCCCTTGTTTTGTGTGAACCCTTTGTATTATACACCAAGATTCTTGACTTGATTTTTAGTTGTTTGACCCCTAGAGTCAAGGTATGCATTCACCTTGAGAACTTCACCTTTGTTTCCAAATGCAATGACTTCAGTTTTTTCCTTGTTTAACTGAAGAAAGTTCTGGCACATCCAACTGTTTATTCCATCAATGCATTGGCAGAGGGAGTCAGTGGGGCTGTAGTCATTTGGAGATAAGGCTAGGTAAATCTGGGTGTCATCAGCATAGCTGTGATAGGCAGTTTGGTTCTTTCTCATTATTTGACTTAGTGGGAGCATATACAGGCTAAACAAGAGCGGTGCAAGAATTGAGCCTTGTGGGACTCCGCATGTCATGGATGTGCTCTCCTAGACTCACATAATAACCTCTCCCTTCTAAGTATGATCTGAACCATTTGAGTACCATCCCAGAAAGCCCAACCCAGTTTTCCAGTCTCTCTAGTAGTATGTTATGATCGACAGTGTCAAACGCAGCACTGAGATCTAGCAATACCAGCACTGATATTTTGCCGGAGTCAGAATTTAAGCAAATATCATTTATTATCTTGATGAGCGCTGTCTCTGTGCTGTGATGCGGTCGGAAACCAGATTGAAAATTGTCCAGGTATCCTTTTGAGTTTAAGTATTTGTTCAGCTGATTAAAAACTACCTTTTCAATAATCTTGCCTATAAAAGGAAGATTAGATATTGGTCTATAATTGCTCAAAATGGTGTTATCAAGATTGCTCTTTTTCAGGAGGGGTTTAACAATTGCAGTTTTCAGGGAGTTTGGAAATGTCCCAGAAAGAAGTGAAGCGTTCACCACTTCTAAGAGATCTGCTTCTAAACAATTAAGCACACTTTTGAAAAAAGATGTGGGAAGTGTGTCAAGATAGCAGGTTGACGACTTTAGGTGCTGCACTATTTCTTCCAAAATTTTGCTATCAATTGCTTCAAAAACAGACATAGTATCTTCTTTTTGAAATTGTGGTCGAATCTGTCTGACCTCTGCATAACTTGCTAATCGCATTCCTGATATTGATGATCTTCTCAGAAAAGAAGGAAGCAAACTCATTGCATTTGCTAACTGAGAGCATTTCGCTGGGAATCTGATTGAGGCGTTTGTCAGTCTCTCAACAGTGGCAAAAAGAGTACGAGTGTTGTTTAAGTTACTGTTTATAAGGTTTGAGAAGAAACTCTGTCTAACTGTGGGTATTTTCAAAGTAAAAGCACAAAGGCTGTCTTTATTGATACTATAGTAATTATTGAGTTTTGTCTTCTGTCACATCCGCTCAGCTTTTCTGCATTGTCTTTTTATACTCCGTACTGCTGTTGATTTTCTCCAAGGTGATTTCTGTCTGCTTGTTTTCTTACTGACTTTCACAGGAGCTATGTCATCAATAACATTCTTAACTTTTGAGTTAAAGGAATCAAGGAGAATATCAGCAGAGTCTGCAGAAATGCTTGGTGTTATAGATATAGCCTCCATAAATAGCAGAGACAGAGACAGATCTAGATTCAGTGGTAGCAGAGATCAATATTTCAAAGAAAATACAAAAGTGATCAGATAGTGCTACGTCCTTAATAACAATAAATGAAATGTTTAGACCTCTCCTGATGATTAAATCTAGAGTGTGTCCACGATTGTGTGTGGGTCCATGCACATGCTGAATCAGGTCAAAAGTGTTTAGAACCGTTATCATTTCTTTTGTAGTTTTGATTTCTGCATTATCTGTGTGAATATTAAAATTCCCTGCAATTGCAAAACAGTCAAACTCTGAAGAAATCATTGATAACAGTTCTGTGACCTCTTCAACACATGATGTAATCTGCATTGTTCAGATGCACTTTTGTCTCAGCTGATGTCTCTCTTGCTGGTATCAGGTGAGTTTGATGGCGGAGATGTTCAGTGAGATGCTCCAGAGGGATTTTGGTCTTCAGCTGTATCAGTGTCTGTGCCGTCTGCCGCAGGGCCCCAGTGTCCCGCTGACCGGCGTCAAAGAGGAAAACAGCGCACCCATGGTACACTAGACTGCACACCTGTGTTATTTTAGTATCACTGAGATACTGTTGTAGTTTTAATAATATTTTAAATAAGTTTTGTTTTCTTTTTAATTTTAGTTAAAGTTTTATTAATTTGGTTGTTGATTTTTTTGTAAGATATTTATATATTTCTAAATAGTTTAAATTCATTTCTATTTCAGTTTTAGTTATTATAGTACATCAAGTAAATGTTGGCTTGAAACTAGCTGAAATTAAAATAATTTCAAGTTTTTGATTTTATTTCAGTTAAAGTTAATTTTTAACTATAATAATCCTGCTGCACACACAAGGGTTGTTTTAGGATCATTGCAGTATACACACATATTATGTATTAACTTTTTTTTGTATATATAGTATACACATATATATATATATATATATATATATATGATAGGTAAAAATTGATAGCCTGAATCCACTGTAAGTCACTTTGGATAAAAGCGTCTGCTAAATGCTTAAATTTAATTTAATTTAATATATATATATATATATATATATATATATATATATATATATATATATATATATATATATATATATATATATATATATATATATACACAAAGTACACACACACATATTATGTAAACACTAACTTTTATTTTGGATGCGATTAATCATTTGACAGCACTAATTCTGTTATAGTTTTAATAATATTTTGAATTGGTTTTTGCTTTTATATTTTTTGTTTTTCATTTTAGTTAAAGTTTTAGTTATTTTAGCACATCAAGTCAAATTAAATAAAAATGAGAATTATTACCTTGGCAACTAGCTGAAATAAAAATGTTTAAAAGTTTAAAGTTAAGTTTGAATAATGAAATAAGTTTTTGAAATAACACTGATGGACATCTGGATGTGCAAAGGGAAAGAATACCCCTAAACAATTGTGACCCTGGAGCACAAAAGCAGTCATAAATTGCTGGGGTATAGCCAAAAATACATTGCATGGGTCAAAATTATTGATTTTTATTTTATGCCAAAAATCATTAGGATATTAAGTAAAGAAATTTAGTAAATTTCCTACCGTAAATATATAAAAACTTAATTTTTGATTAGTAATATGCATTGCTAAGAACTTCATTTGGACAACTTTAAATGCGATTTTCTCAATATTTTGATTTTTTTTTTTGCACCCTCAGATTCCAGATTTTCAATTAGTTGTATCTCAGACAAATATTGTCCTTCTAACAAACCATACATCAATGGAAGCTTATTTATTTAGCTTTCAGATGATGTATAAATCTCAATTTTGAAAAATTGACACTTAAGACTGGTTTTGGTTTTGTGGTCCAGGGTCACAATTAAAACTGATACTTTATTTGACACTGTTGTAGCATTTTAGCATTGTGGAATTGTAAATGAATTTCACTTTCAATGTCAGACAAGGTTCCTTTCACGAAAAGAATTAGAAACAAAATTAAATGGCCTGCTGTTTCTTTAAGGTTTTACTTCTGAATGTAAATGACCTCTGTTATGATTGGCTGACTACTAAATAGTTAGTTGTTATTGTAACTTTTTTACACTATTTTCTCTGTAAAGGAGGATGAGTCCAAAAAATCAGACAAACAGAATGCAAAAAAGAAAGGATTGATTGATGCAAAGAAGAGAAAACTCAAAGAGAAGGATGAGGAGAGAGAGACGGAGGACAAGGCACAGACGGACGAGACTGAACCAGCTGGAAAACAATCTGAGCATCTAAAAGAGAGTAAAAGTCAAAGTGCAGGAGGAGACGGGCAGAGCAGCAGCGCCTCAGACACTCAGCCGCCCAAAGACAGCGTAAGAAATCACATTTCTGCTTGCGTCTGAGCCACATGTCTAGTGTTTCTCCTCTAAACGTGTCCGTCTCTGTGCTTGAAGGAACGTCCTCTGGGCTGGACGGCTCAACTTCCCCGGAAAGTGCTTCTGTCCTGGGTGTTCTTTGACCGTCAGCTGACAGGAAGTCTTCGAGAGGCAGACCTGGTCAACATCCTGCTGTCTCTCGGCCTGTTTCTCAGTCCTGCTCAGGTTTTGTTTCTTCCAAAATATTTTCTTAGAATTCTGCAGAATAAAAGCTTTATGGTTTCAACATTAAGAAATTGAAAAGAAATTAAGGCAAACATAAATATTAGTGTTATCATTTTGCTGTTGTTGTAAAATAAAATTATTATATTATTATTGTTATTATATATTATACTATTATTATAGTATTATTCAAATGGTAGTATATTTCTGTATCGATTTGTTTATTTTTACTTCTTGTTTACTAGAATTTAAATAAGAAAATAAAATTTTTATATAAAACAATTATTATTTTTATTGCTATATTGTATTTGTGTTATTAAATGCTTGTTTTTATTTTACAGTACAGTAGTATTATTGCAATAGTAGTATATTGCTTTATTAATTTAACTGGTAACACTTTACAGTAAGGTTCATAAGTTAACTACTTTAGTTAACATGAATGAAAAATACTTCTACAGCATTTATTAATCTTAATGTTAATTCCAACATTTACTGATGCATTATTAAAATCAAAAGTTGTGCTTGTTAACAGTAGTTAATGCACGGTAGTTAACATTAACAACAATTGTTTTTTTTACAGTAGTATTATTGCAATAGTAGTACTTTTGTTCAATGATTTGTTTAATTTTTATAAATAAAAAAATAAATAAAATATTTTGAATAATAATAAATAATTTAATAATAATATAATTATTGTTTTGTTTTTGTATACCCATATTGAATTAGGAAAAAAATGTTTTTTTATCAGTTTGTCTATTTTGATAAATGTCAATAAAATATCTCAATCTAATAAAAATTGTATAGTGAAATATTTGTAATTTGGGCATGTTAGAGTATTATGTCGAGAGTTCAAACCTATAAACCAAACCAACCAGACGAACCACAAACTTTGATTCAAAATTTAAAAAGTATTAGAAATATGGTAAAAATATAAAACAACACTGCAAAAAAAAAAAAAAAAAACAACACTGCAAAAAAAAAAAAAAAAAATTAAAAAAACTAAATTACATAAGATATTAAATCTTTTAAGTCCTAACCCTATTGACATATATTTTTATTTTAAGCATAAGCTCACTTCATTTTGTTATATTTTTCATATCAAACTTAATATCTCAAGTCATTTTGCTTCAAGTTAATGTATCTTGATTTAAGAATGTTTAGATATTTGTACTCAAAAACAAGTCAAAAATATTGACAAAGAACATAATTCTTTATGGTGTATTGACAAGCATTCTTCAATTATATATAAAAACAATATATTTTAAGACAGTCTGTCTGGTTTCCCATCTCTCCTCAGGCGCAGGATCTGGTCAGAAAGGCTGCAGTCGGTGGGCTTTGCCTCTACAGAAATCTGTGCAGCCGCTGGTCAGACGCTGGTCAGACAGACAGCAGCGCCAGTGCTGAGGGTGTGTGTGCTGGAAATCATGCAGTCTGATAAAGTGTGTAAACACGTTTGTCCGTAGCATTATAAAAACGCCAGTGTGTTCCTCTCAGGAAATAAAGCCATGTTGCCTGGCCAGTCATGCAAAGAGAGAGCGTCCGCCCGTCGCACGGCTAACACAGATCTGGTCAACTACAGAGGGAACGTCATTAACCTACCAAACCTACTGCAGACGCTGGAGAGCAGCAAAGCGGCCCATCGTGAACTAGAGAAGTGTGTCGCCGCCCTGCAGTCCAGACTCGGTGAGACTGTAACGCTTTAGAGGAATAGTTAACCCAAATTTGCTGAAAATGTGCTCGCCCTCAGATGTAGGTGAGCTTGTTTCTTCATCAGATTTGGAGAAATGTAGCGTTGCATCACTTGCTCACCAATGGATGCTCTGCAGTGAATGGGTGCCGTCAGAATGAGAGTCCAAACAGCTGATAAAAACATCACAATAAGACATTTCTAACTTCAAACTGTTGATTCTGGCCAAAAAAACAATTCCTCTATACATAATATTGCTTTTTACAGTAAAAAAAAAAAAAAAAAAGTCATCTGGTCTGAATCAGGAGCGAAATCTGCACAGATCAAGCACTGTTTACAAGTCAAAACAGCTCTAAACAAATATGTGGGTGGATTTTGATATGAAGGACAACAGGAGGTGGACCTTTTCACTTTTTATGGATTATGCAACATTTTAAAATTAAAAGCATCTCAATGATGGATTTGTTTCTTACAAACATGCATATTTTGGCTTCACAAGACATTAACTGATGGACTGGAGTGGTGTGGATTATTGTGATGTTTTTATCAGCTGTTTAGACTCTCATTCTGACGGCACCCATTCACTGCTGAGGATCCATTGGTGAGCAATTGATGGAATGCTACATTTCTCCAAATCTGATGAAGAAACAAACTCTACATTTTCAGCAAATTTTAATTTCTTAGGGTGAACTGTTCCTTTAAACCTCTTGTGGCGTAATGCTTTATTTCTGCCGTTATATTCCAGTATCATGTCATGCACAAGATTTTATGCATGCATTTGAATGCGTGTCCGGTGTGTGTGTACATGTGATTCAGAGGCAGCAGAAGCGAGGAAGACGTCTAATGAATCAGAGCAGGGCCAACAGAAAGAGCTGAAGAGGAAACTGGAGAAATCCGAGACGCTTAACAAAACATACGAGAAGAGTTTGAGAGAAAACAGCAGTCAGATGATCTCTGTCATCGAGAAGATGCAGAGGATGGTTGAACAGGTGAAATGTTTGTTTTATATGCATCTTAGAAATGGTATTTTTAATAGATTTGTGTTTTATATGCATTGTAGACATTCTTTTTTTTGTCATATCTTTATTAATATATTATGTGTTTACTGTTTAGACAACAGCCCTCACAAATGCAAATGCAGGAAAGGATGAGAAGGCGTAGAGACACAGAAGCTCATCAGATGGTGATGCAACAGCGTTTGGACCGAGGAGAATAAAAGAAACCTGCAAAATAAAATAAAAAATTTTTGTTAGCTTTTAAAAAACAGGATTTTTTTTTTTGGCTGAATATGTTTTCATGCACATAGATATGGAAAGAACTGCATTCGTGGACATTTGTAAATGTTTTAATGAATAAATATGTTTTGCTGGCTTATTTTAGAATGTATATGCATTCATATGAAACTATGTCATATGCTTAATATGGAAAGGAAACTTCGTGCTTTATTTATTTAGTGTTATTTAATTTTATTTGGTTATTAAATTCTGGCAGCTATGAAAGTATGACCCTTCCACACAACTGACAATCTCATAAACAGAGATGCATTTACGCAAACATGTTCAAAGCCCTGTATAATGAAACTCTTTTAACTCTAATTCTTTTTTACATGTGAATTTGAAACGGTGTGTTTTAAATGACAGGCGTCTGGTCAAGTTTTAAAGGTTTGAAACAAGCATGCAACCTTTTTTATTTTTTGTTCTTTTTTTGATGAATTGGATTTTATTGAATTTCTGTTTTGTTATTGTATACTAAAGCATTTCCTTACTGTTAGAAACTGTCCACCATCATAAATACTCTTAAGTGTTGGTATGAGGATAGTCTAGTGTTTAGTCTAGACTAAAGTATAGTGAACGTTCAGTTATTTTGGAAATACTGGCTGAATTCTCCCTTTCAATTAAAAGAGTCTGAAGTCAAACCAATCCAGAAAAACAGCTCTACGTGTTAATCTACTATGATGAACTTTTGTGAGAATGAATGCATTTTAAAGTAAAGTCTTAAACAATTTAGGAAGGCTTGCAAACAGTAAGATATCGACTTATTTCGGATGTAATTGGCAAAAATGTTTTTGTCTCAGGGACCATTTATATTTTCTAATAGCTTGTTTCAGAACAGCTGCATCTTTAATTGTCTTCCAACAGAATTAAAGTTGAAACATATCCCATGTAATATATTTTTTTATTTTCTTTTTGTCTTCTTTTTGTTTTAATCCACAAAAACTACATTTCGTTCAGTGACTTGGCCAGTAAATCTCCAATCATGTATGAAAATGTATTTCTCATTCATTTTCTGAGGAGCAGTCCCAACAGAAATAAAACAGCTCAAAAAATACTCACAGCTCAATCTTTTTTTGTATCTTAAAATGTCAATTTTTTTTTTAGTTTCATTGTGTGTTTTGACTTTGCGAATTTTCTCATCATAAACAACAAAGTGCAGATGTGCATACAAATGTTAGTAAGATATTAATTTCATAGTGTAAACCGCTTCAGTGATTTTAATGGGAGTTAATGAGAGTGCTTGGACTGTTGGCATGACACCCATATCTGGTACTTAAGTAAAAACAGGGTTATTTTTGTTTTGTTTATTTATTAGATTGTTATGTTATTTTGCTTTTCGCTCATTATAGATCAACTAACAATCTATAAAGGTGCAAAATGCATTTACTTACACATATTTGAGAATCGAGATATTTTATGATGTAGTTAACACGTTTGGGAATATTTTGAGTAAAAAGGAAAAAATAAATAAAACAGGCCTATATCTGTTATACAGTGCTATTGTGGCTGCTGTGTGTCACATGATAAGCATGACGCCATTGACTCTACAATACAAAATTATTTGTCAGATAAACGAAACATGATGAAACATTCCTTTGAGTTTAAATGGTTATATCTTACTTCTAGAGATTGCAGTGATAAATGACATGGTGAAAAATGACTGAATGAATATTACTGAAAGTAGGTTCAAATTAATTTTAAAAGTGTGCCCCCTAAAAGCACAAATGGCCCCTGCCTGGACCCCACAGTTACTGTGGTCTAGAACCGCCACTGCATCCAGTTTTTATACAGTCTATGATCCAGGTACATAAAAAAAAAAAGTACTCGCAGTTCTTATAACATTCCGGATTTAAATTCCTTTGACTTTCTGGCACTATTCAGTCATTTAAGACCAAAAAATGTTATGTTTTGAATTTTTTACATCATTTTATTCATTGGTCATTGGAATGATATGAAACTATATGAATACCAGTGTTATTTTACTATCACTGAGATATTGTTACAGTCCTCATTAATACTTTGAATACGTATTTTTATATTTTTAGTCATTTAAATTTTTTTTAGTAAAAATATTAGTAATTAAAAAAAATCTGTTATAGTTTTTTTTTTGTAATTTTGTTCATTTTTAATTTCTTTTTCTTTTTGTTATTTGTCTGCATCAACTCAAAATAAATTAAAATGACAAGTGCTGCCTTAGCAATTAACCGAAATAAAAAAAAGTTTAAAATTTTGTTTTATTTCAAGTTTATAAAATAAGTTTCAGTTTTAGTTTAAGTTAGCTACAATAACCCTGGTGAACCGACAAAAAAGTATGGACATTATTTGAGAAGTCTAAAAGAAAAGAAAAAAGGTCATTTGGGCTCGTCATAGTCAAAAATGACAAGGAAATTCATTTGAAATTCAAATACAATTTTGAAATTCATTTAAAATTCAAATTCATTTCAAAATGAGGAAATTAATTTCCCATGGGAAATTTATGAGAAATATCAAAATATCAAGCCTTTTCTCTGTGTGTGGGTTTTCTCCCACAGTTGTTAAAAATTTATTGAATGTCTTCTCACCAAATAAATACAAACACTGAGTTTAAATCTGTTACAGATTTGAAGTGAATGTTAACCTTTTGGTGTTCAGGCTTGCCGAGGGCATTGGTTGGATGGAGGCAGATTCTTCATTCTCAGAGGAAGAGGACGGCATGTCTGAGCTCTTTTCCATCTCCAGGTGTGACTTATTAACTCCAAAACATTGTTTGAATAGTTTGTAAAGTCATAAATACTTCAGTTCCTCATACTTAGACGTTCAAAGTAAAACAGTCTTATTCTGTTTTACTTGAAAGTGTATTGAAAAAAAAATTAAATATAAAAATACATATATATTTATATATAAATCTTAAAGTATATGTGATATTCAAATAAAGCCTAAACTGAACTCGAAGCTCAATGTCTTACTAGATTCAAAAATCAATCCGTGTGAAGTCAATGTTGCAACGGCATTTTAAATGAAACACCATTTCTGGGAAACTCTTATGTTATGATAATCCAGATCCTGTGCTGACCGAATGCGAAGCTAGTCTCTGTGACTCCGATTATGATATATTCATACTTCGCCCTTGCTGTAGTTACTGTACTTGTAGGTGTGAAGTGTTTATTAAGCACTCTGTACTTCTGCAAGTGCTCATATGATGTGAGCTGACAGCCAATCCAGACATGCAGGATTTGAACACGGCCTGTTGGTCACAAACACTAATGCCAGGTTTCATTTAACTCTTATTCTGCTTATGAGATGTTCGGTATGTTAACTGCGTGGCTTAAATTAGTGTTTAGTCGTTCTTTGGACTCTTTACACATTTAGAATGACTGAAAAAGGAGTTTAAACATTTTGGCTCCCAATGATGAGACGCAGAAGTCGTTGAAAATATTACAGTAACCTGAACTGGTGAAAATAAGAATGAAAAATAAAGAAGCATTAAACCATGTCTGGTATGCAAATGGCACAAACTGATATCCAGTAAAGTATCTGGTGATTCTCAACCTACCGGAACTTCAAGAATGACTCTGCAGTACTTATCTGTGAGCATGAGAGACGTGCATCACTTTACAGAACTGATGTACTTCTTGACGTGAAGAGCACACTGTACACAGAGTATTATCATGAACGACAGACATCAGTACTAACAAGCAATCTGCATGAAGTCTGCTTACAGTTTTACATTCCTAAAGGATAAGGATGAACTGATAAACATCTAAAGGCCCACACAGTTCAGCTGATATTAAAAACAAGATTTGTTGTGTCATAAAATTATCACTTTTTGATGATAGTTTGAATAATACATTTAAATTAAATACTTATTATTCTTTTTATAATTCTGAAAAAAATAATGCATACTCTGAAAAATTATTATTATTATTAATAAATTGACACTGACAGTATTATTTAAATTCGGACCATAAAGTCAAAGTTATTAAAGAGACCATAAAGTCATCTTCCACTAGGAGGCGCATGTGAGAAATGAAGTTCTGAGAAATTTCTTTTCTCTACTTTTTGTCTTTTTTGAAATTTAAAAACTATAATAAAAAGAACTGGTTCCTTACAAACAAGTGGAAAGTCCACACTTTATAAAAATATTTCAAATTGCCAAATCCAACGTAACACATATGCGACAACACCATGTTCTTCTTCAGCAGTGGTCTAAAAATAATAATTTACATGTTGAAAACTGGCACTGAGAAACTTAAAAAGCTATTGATACAAAGTAAGCGCACAAAATAAGAAAAGCACATCATCCTTTTTTATGCTAATTACAGTATATAATACAGTAGCTGAAGTACAGAACTTCTGTGGGAAGAACAGGATTGCAGAAATAATTTGAAGCTGTAAATCATGCTGTCTGTCTACTGTATACATATCCACCCTTCCTTGGAACAAATAAAGTTGTGCGATCTCACCCTAAAAGCTTTTGTAAAAAATATATGTGTATATAGCCTATATATATATATATATATATATATATATCTAGTAATGCTATATATATATATATATATATATATATATATATATATATATATATATATATATATATATATATATATATATATATATATGTATATATATATATATAGATATATATATATATATATATTATATATATATATATATATATATATATCTATAAATCAAAAAAATGGTATATATAGTATATATATAACAATATTCTGATTTGTCAGGGAACTGCTAGTGTTGTGTAGATGTGTAGACCAGACTGATGACAGAAAATGCTGGGAGGAACTCCATATATAAGACGTGATGAGGCTGGACTCACCTGTTATATGACATTCAGACAGACTCATAAAGTAAGCTCTCCTCATTCACACACCGATCATACTGCATTAGACCTCAGTGTTTGACAGGAGGGAGGTAAACTTCCTTTCACTGCAACAAGAGAATGAAGAACAGGGCGTTGATAGTGTCTGTGGAGAACTTCTGCTCAGATGCTGATCTGAACAAGAGGAACGGTGTGAAGAGAGACACTAGAAGACTTCACAAAATCCTCACCAATCTCGGCTTCTCTGTGGACATCAGAACGGACATCGACGCAAATCAGATCTATGAAGCATTTAAAGCAGGTAACAATATTAAGTCTAATGATTAAAAATAAAAATAATTCTTTCCAAGCAGAATGCTTTTTTTTTTCTCTCTGGTTTCTTAAAAACACTTTACATAAGGTCATTTATTGGTGCCAAAGTCCTGTGCTTGTTAATAATACTGTCCTCATTTATCAGCAGCAAGCACAGATTAAACACAATTTACCTCTGGCACAAACTCTTTACACTTGAAAAACTATTTGATCTTAATATGCCAAGAAATGTAGATTCATGTTGAGTTTTGAGAAGTAGATTTTGCTATCGATCAGAAAGAATGAATCAAATAAGTGATTCATATGAGCAATAAAATTACTTGTCAAATGACTAAAAGTCACACAAACTGAAATCTGAACATATGATACACAATATGAATGGAAGAGGTTGTGATCTCATGAACAGAATGCAGAATCTGTCCATTATATTTAATTACACACCACCACTAACTTTTATTAATTCTATGTCTTTCATCCTCAGAGAGCAAGACGACGGTTAAAGACTGTTTTGTGGGCGTCATATCCAGTCACGGTGAGGAGGGTGTTGTGTTTGGCGCTGACGGGCGTGCCGTGAAACTGGCCAAGATCTACAGTTACTTCAGAGGCCCATCAATGGCAGAAAAGAGCAAATTCTTCCTCATCCAGGTACATTTTAGTGAAAACCTTCTCACATACAAACTCCTCTGACCTTTTTACTTCTTGCATACACTCTCAGAAAAAAAGGTAAAAAAGCTGTCACTGGGCTAGTACCTTTTCAAAAGGTACACTTTTGTACCTTTAAGGTACACTTTAGGTACTTATATGTATCTTTAAGGTACCAATATGGACTCTTTAGGTACAAAAGTGTACCTTTTGAAAAGGTACCACCCCGATGACAGCTTTTGTACACTTCAGTATACTTCAGGAAATATTGATGGCTGTGATGATATTACATTACTTTAGAAGAGTATACTTCAGGAAATACTGATGGCTGTGACTCTCTGGTACTGTTCAGTCATTTTAAGCCAAAAAATGTTGGAGTTCTTTTTTATTCATCAGAATGGAATGAAACTTGTCACAAAAAAATGTCACACATGACTGCCATAGGAAATGAAAGGGAAATATACAGCATTTTTTTTAGGTTTCTCTCTGCTTATCGCATGGCTACTCACCAAATAAATACATGCATGGATGTTAAATGTTGATTTAAGTTGATATTATTTAATAATTTTTTCCTGTAAATATATATACCTTGAAACTTGTTGCAGATCATAACTGGATGTTTATAATGAACATAAGTTTCTGGTGTTCAGGCTTGTCGAGGGCGTGTGTTGGATGGAGGTGCGGAGATGGAGGCAGATTCTTCATTCTCAGAGGAAGAGGACTGCATGTCTGAGCTCTTTTCCATTCCTAGTGACACAGCAGTCATGTACGCCACATCTCCAGGTGTGACTTATTAACTCCAAAACATTGTTTGCATAGTTTGTAAAGTCACAGACGCTTCAGTTCCTCACTCACGTACATTCATTCGTTTCCTAGGTTACGGTGCATTCATGCATCCTCTGGGCTCGGTGTTGATTCAAACCCTCTGTGATTTGCTAGAAAAGGAAGGAGGTCCAGATCTGGAGATCACAAGACTTCTGACTCGACTGAACTACCAGGTGGCCTACAACTTTGAATCCAGAGGGAGACTGTTGGGCGGCAAAAAGCAGATGCCATGTTTTGTGACCCGCTTCACCAGAGAGGTTTTCCCATTTGGACAACCAGCAGCAGATGATCTGAGCTTGACCTTCACAGCAGCGCAGCTTATCGATGAACCCAGAAGGTCACGGAAGAGCTCCATCAGAACAGAGACTGACTGACTCATCTTAACTCTTCTATAACATCTCTCACAGTATCTCACAGGAGACTGATAATGAATCACATAAAGTTTCGTGTACAGCAGGAAGTGAGCGGCTGGGAAAGTTGCAGGATGTGATGTGCTCTCTTAGCATTCCATTGATGTTTTTTTTTGCTAGAGCTACCTCATTATGTATATATTCTACTTATTCTTAATGTACACTACTGTTCAAAAGTTTTAGGTCATTAAAATTTTTTATTGCTTTTGAAAGAAAAGTCTCTTCTGCTCACCAAGGCAGCATTTATTTAATCAAAAATACATTAAAAACAGTAATATTATTAAACATAATTACTATTTAAATAACTGCTTTGAATCAAATGATTTTAATTTATATATTTATTATTATTATTATTATAGAATATTATAACCATTCTAATATACTGATTTTGTGCTCAAAAGACATTCTTATTTATATCAATATTGAAAACAGTTGTGCTGCTTAATATTTATTTATTTATTTATTTATTTATTTTGGTGGTGGTGGTTACCATGATAATTTTTTTTCAGGATTCTTTGATGAATAGAAAATTCAAAATAACTTTTATAATCTTTTATAACATAATAAATGTCTTTACTGTCCCTTTTGGTCAATTCAATATATCCTTGTTGAAAAGTATTAATTTCTTTTAAAATAATTTAAGTTTCAATTACATTTAAGTACTGACATAGGTTTTGCTAGTGATAAACATTCTTAGAATTCTTGAAACAATGTTAAAACAAAGTGCAATGACTTGCTAGACATAACTGAAAAAAAAACAAAAATCAAGCAACTGTATTTAGTGTCAAAAAAGTAATTATGTTTATTTGTGACAACTAGCCCCAGTTTCCTCTGGGCTTCGTTTCAGTGAATGAGAGCAAGTGCGTTACAAAGGGATCTTAAGACAACATCGCCACCTACAGACAGAAAGCCTTTACCTCTACTGACCGACATCAGTGTGATACTTACATCTGCCACTAGATATTATAATATCACTTCCTCACTCATGTTACAACTTAAAAGACCACTTTATGTAACGTTTTTTCTTGTTGGATCCCTTTAAAGGAGAAATTTACTTCAAGGACAAAATTTAGAGATAATGTACTCATCCCCTTGTCATCCAAGATGTTCATGTCTTTCTTTCTTCAGTCGAAAAAGAAATGATGTTTTTTGAGGAACACATTTCAGGAATTATCTCCATATAATGGACTTCTGTGGTGTTCAGTTATCAAACTATATATTTCATAGTTTAATGATATTCTGTATATTCTTTAATTAATTTTTACAGTAATTTTCGTTCATATCTGACACATTACATTCTGATATAAGGTTACACAATTGTTACATTATTTACATAATTCTGAGCTTATATATTCTTATATGAAATAAATTACTAAAAGACATTATAACACTTCTTTTTCATTATGGTTTGCCCCAAGAACGCATTAATATGCATATTAGATGCAATGTATATATAGAAATGGGAATGCCAATTTATTTACATTTTACGCACATATTCCATAAAGTACAGTAGTATATCAAATCATTCTGTTATATCTTTCATAAGTTGAGAATCATCTTGTACAAAGTTTGGTTAAAAATAGCCTGAAACCTTTAAAACTAATTGGTGAATGAAAAAATAAAACTTTGTTTTTGCCTATACATGCCTTTTCTTATTTATTTATTTATTTATTTGTTAACTTAGTCCTGGTGTCCTCTACAAAGGACATAGAATAAAATATGAATAAAATATCTTTTTACATTATAGGACTGACAGACTGAAACAGTTTGAGTTAAAAATCTCAGTTTGTGTTCTACTGAAGAAACAAAGTCACCTACATCTTGGTTGCCCCAGGGGTAAGCAGATAAACATCAAATTATCATTCAGAGTCACGAGTCACGAGTCTGCATGCAAAGTTTCGTCACATAGATGTGTTTTGGAAAGGCTGTACATATTTTGGTGATGACTGTGGTGTTAGGACCCCCATTTATTTCCATCAGATCAACACTTTGTAAAACAGCAAAGAGTCAGGTAAAAATAAAATAAAAAATAAAATAAGACTAAATTATGAAATACATGATAACTTATGGCATTCAAGATTCAAAAATTGAAACATTTATTCCAAACTGAAAAAAGTCTTCTGAATCATCTAGGGAGAATTTGCTGTTTCTTAAAGGGATACTCCACCCCAAAATGAAAATTTAATCATTAATCACGTACCCCCATGTCGTTCCAAACCCGTAAACTCTGTTCGTCTTCGGAACACAATTTAAGATATTTTGGATGAAAACCTGGAGACTGTCCCATAGACTGCCAATTAAATAACAGTGTCAAGGTCCATAAAAGGTATGAAAGTCGTGGTCAGAATACTCCATCTGCCATCAGACGTGCAATCTGGGTTATATGAAGCGACGGTAACCCATTTTTTGTAAGCAAAGAAAACAAAAAGAATGACTTTATTCAACAATTCCTTTGTCAACCTTGTGTCATCCACGCCACAAGGATGCGCTGTTTTATTTCAAATCAAAGCTAAATACATGTAGAAACAGCACATCCTTGTGGCGCGGATGACACAGAAGAGCATACACAGCATACGGTGATATGGAGAGACACAGAGGAGACTGCTGACCAACAGTTATTTTTTAGGTTTAAAAGTTTTAGTACTATTATTTGCCAAGGCCAAAGTTTCATCTAATATTGATATTTTAATTTCAGGTTTATTTAAAAAAAAATATATATATATATATATATATATAATTTTGGATTTGGTTAATAATAACAATATTGGTTTTATGAATACAGAAAATGTGTCTACTATGCACACAGTAAATAAAGTAAGCTAGTATGCTACTCTCAATGTAGCCTTAATGTTTTATTAATCACTCAAAGCAGTAATTGTTTATTTAATATTTGTTGTTTGTCTATTTAATTTCTCGCAGTATGTCAAGCTTCCTGTGGCAGGTTCCTCTGACTTACATCACCAGTCACAGTAGTGCAGTGCGTTTATTGATAGAGGTGTGTATAAGGTTATTATGTGTTATAAGATATTAAAATATTTAAATTTTTTTATGCTGAAATCTGACCATGTGTCTGCAGATATGTTGTACCTGCTGAGGAGGTGGACTGGATTGAATTCAACGTGGACCTGCGGGGGTATTATATTGTACATTATGAGTAGAGAGGCTGGGATGCTTTGATCAACCAACT
This sequence comes from Cyprinus carpio, assembly GCF_018340385.1. NCBI lineage: Eukaryota > Metazoa > Chordata > Actinopteri > Cypriniformes > Cyprinidae > Cyprinus > Cyprinus carpio. The sequence goes on along the minus strand of NC_056581.1, from coordinate 18,626,102 downwards.
CCAGCAGAACCACAGTGTGTTCAGCAGCAACGACAGAGCCAGTCTGATCCATGACATCTTTCAGCTGGTCAGGTGAGGGAACAGAGCTGGTGTTCCTCTGCAGTGAATGGGTGCCGTCAGAATGAGAGTCCAAACAGCTGATAAAACATCACAATAATCCACAAGTTATCAAAACCACTGCAGTCCATCAGTTAATGTCTTGGACTCTCATTCTGACGGCACCCATTCACTGCAGAGCATCCATTGGTGAGCAAGTGATGCAATGCTACATTTCTCCAAATCTGATGAAGAAACAAACTCATCTTGGATGGCCTGTGGGTGAGTACATTTTAAGTTTAATTAAAATTTTTGGGTGAACTATTCCTTTAAAGAGAACCTAAAACAGTACTTGCAGTGCATTTCTTTTCTGTATTATCGCATATTTTGGAGTAAAACAGAATATTCAGTGGAAAACTATCCGTATGCATTTGATTGGGCAGAAACATAAAGAATTTGGTCACGCATGTCACACTTAAATCGTCTGAATGTCATTGCATTTAAATGCATCAAATCCAGTGTCATTTATGGTAAAGAAAGATGCAGAAACACTTTCAAGCACAACATTTGACAAAAAGAAGTTTGTGATAAGTCTTGTAGACACCTGTGTGAACTTGAGGAGAGCTGACTTCATACATCCACTAAAAATCACCAGATACAAAGTAAAATAAAATATAAATTGGAAAAAAGAGTGAAGAGAAAGATCCTGCAGCATTTGAACACAAACAACACTTTTTTTTTATTTGACTTGATTTAAATCTAACGTTCAATGATTCAAATCATGTTGCTGTCATTGCAGACAGTTTATTTTTATTCTTAACCTTTCCTTCAGCACTAAGAAAGTCCCGCTGGATAAAGCTCTGAACCGGAGTTTGTTTCTCAGTAAAGAGTCGGAGATCATGTTTGTGCAGCACTTTGTTAAATTGTTAAATTTTAATTTGATTACTGATTAGTTAAATTGTAAAAGTTTTATTCAGTCATTTTTGAATTGCTGAATGTTTATGAATTCAGTTGATTAAACATGCTTTTTTATTATTAAAACACATTAATCAAAAATATGTAAAATAGAATCTAGAAAAAATTAAATGTAAAACAGAATTTGGGGCGGGGGGATTCATGAAATTTGTCAATTGATTAGAGATCCTTTTTATTATTAAAACATAATTCTTTAAAGATATATAAAATAGAATCCCAATATATACAATTTTTCAATAGATTTTTCAGTTTGTCAATTGATCAAGTCAAATCAGTTGATTAGACATCCTTTTTTATTATTAAAATTTAATGAAACTATTAAAACAGAATTAAAATGGAAAACACAGAATCTGGTGAAACATTTAATGCAGTTTGGGAAAAAATATAATATAGTGCTGTCAAACAATTAATCGCATCCAAAATTTTGGGTTGTTTTTGAGTTAAGAATTTATATTATTTTAATGATATATTATTAGTACTAACAAAATAACCATATATATATATATATATATATATATATATATATATATATATATAAATACACACACATGCATGTATATATTTCGAAAATATTTACATGTATACATTTATATTCATAAAATTTATATTATATATAAATATATTTAAAATATAAACATAACTTATTTTTCTTAAACATATACATGCATGTCTATGTATTTATATATACATAATAAATATACACAATACACACACATATATTATGTAAACATGACATTTTCATAGTTCACCCAAACCTGACATCGATGATGACGCATGAATCATTAAGGAAGGTCAAACTGTTTGGCATGTTTATCAGAAAAGTCATTAAAATGCAAAAGCATGATTCATTTCTCACCTTTTCAATCCTGCGTGTCTGTAATAACAATCCTGAGTCATTTAAACCTGCTCTATGATGTCTTTTGCTTTCTCGTTCTGTCTAGGCTTTGGGAAAGAAGCATCGAAGGAGAGATAATAAAAACACAAGACCTGCCATCGCTGCTCATCAGCGTCAGTAAAAACCCGAAAGCTTTCAAACTTGCCTGGGACTTTCTGAAAACCAACTGGGGGGAACTTGTGAAAAAGTGTGTAGCTAAAATCTGTGTCCAAAACATTATGAATGGCTTCATATCTACCATAAGACCTTATTATATGGTCAAACACAGTCACTTTCTTACTTCCTGGTGCTTGAGACGCATTATAGCATGTTAGATTGTGAATGTTAGTGGTATATTAAATCCAAATCCTCCTTTTAGGTTTGATCTCGGTTCATCTGCCATATCTCGCATGTGACCGATCAGTATTTCAACAGAGAAATGCTCGATGAGGTATTTTACTTTGATTCTTTCTAAAGGTATTAATGCAAGTTGAGCACCTGTAGTCCAAAAAATACACAATAAAGACAGTTAAGATATTAGTTAAGAACCATTGCATCAGTTATAACCCATTCCTACCTTAAAACATTGAGTAATGCTTTAAGGTTTCATTAGTTAACTACATTAGTCAACATTAACAGTATACAATACTTTTAAAGCATTTATTCATATTAGCCAATATTAATATTATTTGTTTACATTTCATATTGATGCTATTAGTTAACATTAGGTGTTGCACTGTAACTAACAAATGAAAGCTTGTTTCTGACAGGATAAAAAATATGATTAAATGTGACTATCTCAGTTCACATTTCTTCTTTTTTTACTTGCAATTCTGACTTTTTTCTTGCAATTTTGAGATTATATTTCACAGTTTTGACTTTTTTTCTCAGAATTGCAAGATATGCTTCAAAATTGATTTAAGATATGATATGAGATGTAAACACAGTTCTCAGAAGAAAAGTCTGAATTGTGAAATATAAACTTTTATAAATTTAATTGCAACATATAATAATTGCTGTTAATAGTGTTCATAGTGTTTGATTAGGTCTTTAATTGATTTTTCCGTACATTTCTGCCATAAGCTACTACTAAATATATTGTAAAAACATATATTGTACAGCTGCTTTGCAACGATTTGTATTGTGAAAAGCACCATACAAATAAACTTGAATTGAATTAAACTCAGAATTCTTAGAAAATAAAAAACAAGCTTCCATACTAACATGAACAAACAATGAACAATTATATTTGTACTAACATTAACAAAGATTAATAAATGCTTATATATATATATATATATATATATATATATATATATTTGCACCAATATTGGACTGTGCACCAATATTATATATATATATATATATATTGCTTACTATGTTAGCAATATTCTGAATTTTTATTCCCCACCAAGTATTTGATGATTGAATTTGAGAAATATTTATATATTTTGAGAAATATTATATGCACACATGGTTTTATTCTATGTTACTATGGTTATTTTTCATGTTGTCAACATGATGAGGTCACATGAGCTGACATAAATCATAGGTGAAGGGCTAATGACATATGTAAACAAAAGTGTTTGCATTTGCGCTGATTGGTGTCAGGAACGTCCAGAAACAGTCTATGATTGAGTCCTGACAAACTCTAGAGACTCTTGAAAGTGTGTTTAACAGGGTGTGGAACTCAAGGCTGCACCTAGTTTCACTTTGGGTACGGCTTTTTCCAAGCACCATAACACTGGAAGAAACCAGCTCTGATATCATGTTGAACATGAACATTTGAAATGGCTGCAACAAAAAGCATCGGAAGTTTGAATATTGATACAAAATATCAACTCGAAATTAAAGGATTAGTTCACTTCCAGAATAAAAACCTCCTGATCATTTACTCTCCTCCAATGTCATCCGAGATGTTCTTTTCTGTCTTCAGTCGTAACGATATGAAGGTTTTTGAGCAAAGCATTCCAGGATTTTTCTCCATGTACTGGACTTCAATGGGAACCAATGGGTTGAAGGTCCAAACTGCAGTTTCAACCGAAGAGCTGTCCGCGCGCGACCTTCTCAACGTGATTACATCATGCATGAAGTCGAGCTAGTGCAAAATGTGCATTTGTGGTTAAAAAGTATATAAATGTTTATTGTTTTAAGAAAATGAGCAATAGTTACGCTAGATAAGAGCCGTATTCCTCGGCTGGGATCGTGTAGAGCTTTTTGAAGCTCCAGTGAAACTGCAATTTCAATGGTCCATTGAAGTCCATTATATGGAGAAAAATCCTGGAATGCTTTGCTCAAAATCCTTAATTTCTTTCTGACTGAAGACAAAGACATGAACATCTCAGATGACACGGGTAATTGACAGGTTTCTTAGAATATACATTAAATAATAAAGACAACAGGTTAAGTAAGTAACTAAAGTAAGTAAAAAAAAAATAATGAAGTAAAAAAAAATAACGAATAAATAATAGTTATTTTTTTAATCAAGTGTTGCAGTTTTCCTGCACTGTTTTGAAAATTAAAATTAAAGAGAGCGTAAAAGATATATATATAAATTGATTTAATTCATCTACAAATGTGCGTTTTTACTACGTCTGGCTAGGAATAGATAAATAAACAATGATACTAGAATTTTCATTTTTAGGTGAACTACCCCTTTAAATTTGCTGAGGTGTATGTAATGTTACGAGACTTATTGTTTACAAGTGGTTTATTGATGTCTATTTGATCAATTACGTGAGACATGACACATTTCGGTAAGTCGTTCTTTTTTTTTCAGCATAGTTTCTGAAACCACAAATGCTTTATGTCCTAGTAAATGTATGGTCACGTTTAATATGACATTAAAAATGGTTTTATTAATAGCGGTCAAAAACAATTAAAAGAAATCACATGGTTGAACATATACATTACATATTTACATACCAGCATGTAAAAAGTTTTTAAAATGGCATAAACATAGCTTAAAAGACTATTGCATTCGTAGGCTATATATAACCTGAAACTGATCACAGCTTGATTTATACAGACATACTAGTTATCAAGAGTTCAAACCACCCACCTGGTAAAATTCATTTGGCACAGTATTTTACACACTAAGAAATCTGTGAATAACTATTAGAAAAGACATTATAAAACAAACACGCTGTGCTGAAACACCAACAAGTTCATGTTAAATCTGTAACAGCTAATTGGACATTTGCAACAACAACAAAAAAAAACAACAACTGTAGAACTGATGAGGATTTATGCATTAGTCAAATCTGATTTTAAAAGTGGTTCATTAAGGATTCTGGGAAAATATTGCACTGAGCAATACGAATGCCTTGAGTATTTACATGCGTTATCAATCAAATGTCTAGAAGCTCACGAGTGGCAACGACCCCCACATCTGGACAGACGCCAACACATCTGTGCTGTCACAATACCGTCCAGTAGCTGCTTCCTCTCTAATGATGGGAAGGATCTTCAGGACCTGCGGTCGTAATCGCTGACCATTCTTTTGATGTGGCTGAGTTTGGCCTTCAGGTGCTTGCAGCGCTTCTTCTTCACCAGGTAATCGCCGCTCTGCAGAGACAGTGGGAAATGCATCAGATAACATCTTTCACTGTTGTCTGTTTCTGTGGGAAATCTTGGATTCAGCTCATTCTTACCCTCTTTTTGTCTTTCAGCGCGTTGTACTCGTCCATGGCGTCCTGTTACGAGAGAATGACTGAAGTCAGCAACAAGCGCAGTGACTCAAAACGCTTTTCCCATGCTAACGTTAATTATTCACAAATACAGCGTAACCAGCAGGAACTTCCCATCGAAAGGCAAACAAGTCATGCACCAATGGGTGAATCTTACAAAACAGTCATATTTCAATGCAAAATTATAAGAAAAAAAAATGGGAAAGAAATAATTTATTTGAATTGACATTTATATTTTTATAATCATTATAATATTTAAAATTAGCATAATAAAAACAAATAATATTAATAATAATTTAAATAAGTAAAATGAAATAAGTTATTATTATTAAATGTATTTAATAATAATAATCCAGTACTTAATGAGAATTAATGATAATTATAATTGATTCTAGAAGACTTTTCATGCCAGGAACTGAGGAATATCATTTTATTTTTTTATTTTTTACACATCATAATAATATTTATTGTACAGTGTTTATGTTTATTTAATATTAATAATAATAATACATATTTAATAAGTTATATCAATTAATAACAATAATAATAAAAAATACTAATTTAATAATTAATAATAATAATAATCATCATCATTTAAATAAAGTTATATAAATAATTATTTTTTAAACTATTTAATAGTAATAATAATAATAATATAAAAATTGTATTTCAGTCCTTACTAATTCTCAGCAATAGAAATTTAAATGTGCATTTTTTAAATTATTTAATCAATGATATTTCTTGTACTCCTTATGCTAATTTTATTTTTATTATTATTATTAACAACAACAACAATAATAATATTTAGTAGTAGTCATACGTTGCTGTTGTTAAAAATATTTGTATAATTATTTTATTACAATAATAATAAAAAATAATTATAATATTCCGATACTTATTGATTCGCAGTAATGACAATTTATAATAATTATCATTGAACTATTATTTTCAATTTTTTTTTACACTTCATAATCATATTTCTTGTACTGTCTTTATGGTAATTTAATAATAATAAATAATGACAATATTACAGTACTTATTAATTCTCAGTAATGTTTTCATACCAGGAACTGAGGACTGCCCTCCTGCAGGTCATCGAGCTCCCGGTCCACTTCAGCCAGACGCTTGTTGATCTGGTCCATTTCTGCCTGGAGCTTCTTGTACTCCAGATGATCCTCGTCAAACAGGCTCTTGTAACGTTCTCTCTCTTCATTATTAATAATGGGAGGGAATTCACTGGAAAAACAAAAGCACATGCATCTCATGTCGAATGCCAGTGTACCTTAAAACCCAGAGCTTGAATTCAGCGGTGAGCTCACCTGGAGAAGTCATCATCGTCCAGCTCATCTCCAGAGGAGGCGTAGTCCATGTCGTGCTCCCGTGAGTCAGCGGTTCGTGGGCGTCCAGCGCGCCGTTTCTTGGGCCGTCCTGCAGAACTGTTCATCTCTGATCCGCTGCTCGGCGGGACTGGACTACGGACGGGCACACTGTGCTCAATCTCCCTAAACAACACAAACATGAGCAGACATTTGACACATAAATCACGCAAGCTTATAATGCACATAAAGACAAGCAGTTTGCAGGGCAGATTACATTCCTCCACAGTGTCGTCATTCTTTCTACTGTGTGCTACTTCTGAAAAGCACTACATGAGATGAAGTCCACATAGCTGAGGTATTCGTCATGCTGTTTGAACTGACTCAATGGTCACAGTGAGTCTCCAGAATGCACATCATATTCAGGAATTATTCAGACCCGAGAGGAACACAGAAACGAGGAAGTGAAAGAGTGAGAAAACTCCCTTTGTCTCACGTAACGTCTGATGAGTCTTTATTCAGCGCTTCTCTGCACGACCTGTTCTGTAACTCTGTACACTCTTATTTCCCTTCATGCAAATTACAGCATTTTTCATTTAACAAAGTTTCAGGTGTCGTGCTGATCAACTATCAAATGGTCACGAAGGACAGAGATCTAACTTGAACTAAACTAAAGTTAACTAAACTTAGAATTTTAAATCAAGCACAACATTTATTTTAAGTTGAAACAATTGACAGTGATGCCAACTAATGTATGTAGATACATAAAAAAAAAAGAATTCTATTTCAAAATAATTCTAATTCAAAATAATTTTTTTAAATTCATATTAACACAATCATTTATTTTACTGTCTTTATGCTAATTTTAACAAGTTGTGCAACAAATATATGAAGATAGATTTGATAAAAAATGTATCGTAAAAAATATGAATTTTTTCAAATGTTTTACTGTTTTTTTTATAATTTGTTTGTTTTTAAATTTAAATTAACACATCATAATCATTTCTTCTATTATTTGTCTGTATGCTAATTTTAATATTATTATTATTATTATTATTATTATTAATAATAATAATAATGTTGTACCACAATACAGTACAACAAATGCAGATAGATTAAGAAAATTTAAACTTAATTTATTTTTTACTAAATTAGTAACAATTTTTTTTATTACTTTATATATTTTTTAATTTGATTTTCTATTTTTAAACTGAAGTTTACACATCATAATCATCTTTCTTCTATTGTCATTATGCTATTTTTTTATAATAATAATAATAATAATAATAATAATAATAATAATAATAATTGCATTCCAGCATGTAGATACACTGAGTATACTGTCTGAACACACAGACCTGATTTCAACACTTTCAAAACATCAGTATGAACAATCAGTCCCAAAATCTGATTTTTAAAAACAGATCAGAATCAGGTGCCGAACTCAGTCACATGCAGAAACGCACAGATGAGATGAGGGCCATACTCACACAGGACTTTCACTGTAAGGAGGTTTGTCATAATTTGTGCTGTTGTCATCTAGATCATTTCTAGACCCTCCAAACTTCATGGGATAGTCAGCCAGCAGCGGTTCAGGGACTCCATTCACATCATTCACCTGTCAGAAGATTAGAGATTAAAATCCAGTCGTATTATTTATTTATGCATAAATTAAATTCAGTACAGCAAATACTGCCATGACAGGTATACTTGCATTTTGCACATTACAAACTGCATTATTTTGTCCCCTATTACAGTAATAACAACAAGACATTATTAATATAATCAGAGGGATTGCTAAAGAATTAAGAAGTGTCACGGGAAGTTAACATTTCTGGACAGTTTTTGTGAGATTCACTCAAACGGTGCTGTCAGTTTTCAGTGCTTTAGGTGGATTCTTTGGTGCAAACATGTTTCAACGTGTCTATCCTGACTGAGGGAGTCATCAAATACTAAAGAAGAGCTATAGAAGACCTACACATTTTTCTAGCTCTTTTTTTTTTTTCTTCATAGAATCGCAGTCTGATTTAACATGAACCACAGTACTGAAAACACAATCCCTTTTGCTGCACATAGATTTGAGTTTCTGGTTGAACCAGTTCACCTTGAGCATTAAACAAATTATCTTTGTTTGCTTGGAAACCCAAATATCTTTATGTTCTCTTCAGATCCAATATTCATCTTTTAATAAAAACTGATCTTAAAATATCAGATTTACAACATTATACTATATCTATATGCTCTAAAAAGCTATTTATTTACATTGATCCACTGAATAACTTCCAAAATAGCCCAAAAATCAAACTACGAAAAAGATTTTGGAAAATATTAAAGCACATTTCACAAAGAAAATGAAGCCTCTGTTAAGCACCATTAACATGTCTAGCACATATATGTGAGTGAAACTGTCACAACAAACCACACCCAGAAACCAAGGGCGAGCTCTTTCCTCCCCCAACCACCATCACACACACACAAACACACACACACAAACACACACACGCACACACATAAACAGGTCTTTCCACATTCAGCACGTTAAAATATATAGAGAACCACACAGACAATTCCCCTGGGAGATAAACAGGTTCATGCTACGTGGAGACTGGAGGAAGCCAAATAACTCTTTGTTTGGCGACAGAAATGAGCACAGGTGTAGAATCTAAGCTGATCTTAACTTTATCTAGAGTAGAATAGACCTTCTGTATGGAAAACACCAAATTATAGTCCTTCAAGTCACAGTAGAGTCACCATGACAAGTTCTAGGAAAAAGGCTCATAGTTGAGTGATCACTAAAAGTCATAAATGATCTTTAACATAATAATTGACATTTCTACACCATTAAATGGGGAGCAAATGAGACCTCAGTTTCTCAACAGGTTTGCACCTTTTGATCTTTCACTTTAAAAATTTGGTGTAGGTTTTCATTGGAAACAATTTTCACTCAGTAACTGCTGAGTTACAAACGCGCGCGCGTGCACACACACACACACACACACACACACACACACACACACACACATATATATAAATGGCAAGTAAAAGTAACATTGAATTAAAAATGAAATTTTGGAGTAGTAGGACTGAAATAGTATTTTCTTGTAAAACATACTTCAAAAAAAATGTTTTACATATTTTCCTGATAACTTAATTTTAAGACATGTTTTCAAGGATATTCTACTCATGAAAAAAAGGTTATTTCTAACTAATTAAATGGACATAACCATATTTGATATTTCATTATTACATTTCATTATGACTCTTTAATATTTTTAAGATTACATTTTTAAAATGATTTTTATTTTTTAATTTATAATGTATTATAATTGGTTTACTGATTTTTGATTTATTATAAAAAATATATATATATATTTTAATTAATTAAATAAATAATTAATTAATTATAAGAATTTTTATGACTTTTCCAGGGCTGGAGATAACAATATCCCCGATATTTCCCAAGCTTTTCCTCTTGAGAATTAAGCCCGATTTCAAATTCAAACGTGTCTCTTCTAGAGTTTCTGAAGAGATCTCAATAATGTCTTAAACTGAGCTCAGATTTGCCAAGATACAAATGTCTGCAATCAGATTGTAAAAACTTTATAAAAAACAAAAAAAAAAAAACAATTTTGAGATTGTATATAAAAAAAGATTACCAGAGTATGTCTTAGATTAAATTTACCAGCAGTTTCTGAGGGGAAATTGTAAATCCTACACCAATTTTATGAAAACTATTGACTAGTTTGAGACATTTTCTCACCAAAGGAATTTTAGGAGAAACATTTGAGAACAGATGATAACAATGCAAAGAACAATAATATCATACGCACCCAATCCTCTACATCCTGTGGCGACTCTTGATCACCAATTACTTTCACACGGCGCCAAAGGATGTTGTCCTTCCCGTGATAATTGATCTTTTGACGGGTTTTAATGGCAAAAACCATGATGATGATGAGGGCCGCGGTGACAATGAAGCCCAAAACAATAGCGATTGCCTGGATGAGAAACAGAAAGAGGTCACTGTTAGCCCTATTAGAGCACAAGGACTTAAACTGACCATGATTTACTGCTCATCTCCTGAGATTTACACGATTTGTGCTCACCTCCTGAGGATCCACCACGCAGTAGTGATACAGATACTGGTTCACGAACCCACCCGCCATCTGAGGCTGCTGGTAAGCGGCGCACATGGCGTAAACCTGATTGAACTGAACCGATCCGGACGACTGGGCCATTGGGTAAACCGTCACCAGATAGACTATGGTGGCAACTAACATGAGAAAAGCCATGATGGCGCTGGTGATGATGGCGGCCAGGTAGAACTTCCTTCCCTGGGCCAACTTCTGGTGCGAGATGATCATGATGAAGATGACGAGCAGAATGATGAAGGTGATGATAGCCATGGCGATCATGAAACCCTTCCCCTGCCTGGGGTCATTCTGAGAGCCGAGGATCCCGTAACCGTAGCCTCCGCTTCCTCCGTATCCTCCGTATCCTCCACCCATTCCATAGCCACCGTATGAGCCTCTGTATGATCCTCCGTAAGAACCTCCGTTAGAGCCGAATCCAGCCGCGCCTGCATTCGTATCCCAGGCCAGAGTCGAGGCCACACACACGAAGATGCCCACGCAGAAGATGATCGACATGATGCACATGATCTTTATGATGCCTGGCGGAGACGTCCAGCGGTAGAAATGCTGGAACTCATCGTCAGGATAGTACGAATACGCAGGCTGCGAGGCAACATTACTAGAGAGAAAAGGACACAATACATTCTGACTAACAAATCACACTAAAGCTCAAATCTTTGAACGAGGGATGCAAGATATTAGTGAATATACCTGTGTCATATTAGTTTTTTTTTTTTTTGGTTTTTAGAGAGAAATTGTTTAAAACAGCAATATATTCTGACTTAGTGTGATATTCACACATTCACACTAATGCTAGATAGCAGTATTGTTCTGTATTTTTTTTTCCTTTTTTCAATTTCAAATTACGTAATTTTTCCTATACCAGCTTTCAAAAGCACTAAAAACCTTTTTATATTCAATATTTTATTGTATAATTTCATTTGTGGTGTCTTAGTGTGCTGGTGTGAGTTTTATGTGGTTTAAAAACAGCTAAAACATATATGATATATATACTATCAACCATTATAACATGTAGGTTTTCATCCATAACATATAATAATCAGCGATCAGTATCAGTGAATTAAAAATAAATAAATAAAAATGAATACCAGCCTAATCATCCCAAAAAATAACAAAATACGGGTCACATAAATATGGGAACACACATCACTCAGTAGCCATTCATAGCCCTATATTAATTTAATTTGTTCAGTAACAGTTAATTCTGGCTGTGCAGTTCAATTCATCTCTTTAAAAAAAAAATCTAAAGCCATGTAACACAATAATCCAGAGAAACAGTGAGGTGAAACTCAACACTTACTATCCATCCTCTGTATGATAATCATAGGGCGGAGGACTCCCGTGCGGCTTCGAAGACATTCTGAAAAGAGACAAAAACATGAATATTAATAAATACACGGAGTATAAAATCAGCATCATACGCACTTTACTTAATTTCAATATTATCAACCTCATTACGACTGATCAGAAAGCAATCAAAAAGTCAATTAGTGGATAAAACTCAGCGAACCCGGTGTACAAATGTTACATTTTAATAGTTGTTTCTGAAGTAAATCTCATTGATCGTCGGTATCGATTATCTTATAATTAACTTTATAACAAAATCATACTAGAATTTTGATTACAGAACGGAATACATAATAGATTATATATAGTAGTTTCAGTCTCACCTGTTTGCGCAGTTGTTCTCGCGCACTGATGTTCCCTGTGTGTCACTGTTCAGGTGAGACAAACAACCTGCCCTTAAGATGATTAAACCCCGCCCACACACACAAAACACGCCCACACATACACGCACAGAGAGAGAGAGAGTAACTCAAATCCTAAAGAGCTCCCTAACTAGATAGCTTCATGTGCTTCATACTGATATGCAGACAATGCACTACCTTTATAATGCCTCAAAATAATGTTTAAAGCCTATGGTGCGTAATTAAATGCTGCCTAGACAGACAGCATACTAGAAACAGCCATAAAGAAATCATCTGGTTTCATGCACTGTAAAAAGTGATTTTTTGAACTTGTAAATAAAGATAGCATCAGTTAAGTAAATTTTACAAACAAATACTATTTTGTCTTTTTACTTCAAAATATCACGTTTAATTCAATAAGCTATATTTTACTTAAATACATAAGTAAATTCAAATGGAACTGCCCAAGTAGAAATTAAAGTTAAAAAAACTCATAAGTATATTTTTCTTAGAACCGTTTATGTTTACAAGGATTCTTTAAGTAAATATCAAAGTTATGATCCCATATTTCCTATCATGCAGTGGGGCATGAATAATTAAAAATGTACACTGTTTTATGGTTGCTTTTGTTGTTAGTTGTTTAGTTGTTAGTTGTTGTATGTTTTAGTAACATACTGTTTTGTGACACCTGGAGTTCATTTTCTACTCAAAATGACCCATTCATACTCAAACACTATTCACTGATTGTTACTGTCATTGTGTGTGGTGTACCAAGTATTGAGGTCTCTGTGTTCATTTGACTATTCATTTTATTGAGTATATTATCTTAAAAGGATAACAGCCTGTCTACATGCTTACTTGCATGTTTGCAAGTAAATCACACACTGTAATAGAATGGTGGTTTTCAAGTGTTGCCTTGTTAAAGTAAATTGTATAAACTTGCAGATTTTATTTAATTCAATGTTTGAGTTTTACTTAAAATATATGAGTGCAAAAGAAGGAAAAATTTGTACACTTTTTTACAGTGATAAGCATTACATAATGTAAAAACAAAGAGTCAACAAAATTAACTGGGAATTTCCAAGTAAACTTAACTTAAATATGTCTAATTAAACCTACTAATAATTATGTTTAGGCTTTTACTTGGCAAATGTTTGTAAATTTACTAGCCTTTTCTGAGTGAAAAAAATTTCCAAAGTTTTTTCAAGTAAATCCTACTCCACATTTTTTTACAGTGTGATACAGATATCACGAGATAAAAGAATGAGTCTGCAAAAAGAAACACGCACAGAGCTGTGGTGAGACTTATGTTACAGAGATTATTTTATTTTAAAATTTACTTACAAAAAAAAACTACTCTATAAATTTGATCTTAAAATCTAAAATCATTAAATAGTTCCCCAGATGGAGAGAACACGCCATAGGTTTGTGCAGAGACATAATGTGTAAAATGTCACCACAAGTTTTATAATTGCATTATTTGTTTTTTTTTTTTTATTCCAATGTAATTGCACTTTTAAACGGCTGCTGCGGTTTGTGGTGGAAATGGAGAATTGATGGCGATGGAGAACTAAATGTTTTCTTTAAAAGAGGGGTAGTGAAAGGGGGAATAAGGACATTCTTAAGCTTTTTATGTCTATTCTGCAAATCAGCCATGGAGAGAAAGGAAGCGTATGCTCTGTTGTGTCTGAAGTGCTTCCTGACCGGACTTTTTTTATTCAAAGATTATTTCAGTTACAACAAATCTGCATGAAATGCTTCGACTTTTCACTCTTTACAGTATTTGCATATAAATCACTTATTCAACTCATCAAAATGCATTTACAACACTGAATATATAAGGTCAAGGCCAGGGCCGTGCACAGACATTTTGAGGGGCAGTGGCCCAAACCAAAACAAAAAGGGGGCACGAGGAGGGTGGGTGCTTGTTAATGCAAATGATCAAGTTGTTACAAATATACAATTAAAAGAGAAGACAGCACAATCTGTAATAATTGACTTGTAGATGTTTTGATAAGAGTGGGCTTCTACTCTCTGCTTCATTTCAATGGATAAAGAGTGGGGTAAGTTGAGCCACCCCCTGCATCTTGGCAACTGTACACTTTTACTGTCAAATTTACTGTGTGGGAATTGTGCTATAATAACCCCACTCATTATACACACTAAACACTTTAGAAGACACAGATATGTAGATGTTTGTGAAAGATGTTTTCTCTGTTTTGGAGGAATGAGCATTGTTAAATTATATCACATTGTACCATTACTTTAGGTTAGGGGTAGCTGTATAATTTTATCAGTTGTTTATTATTCAATCAGCAATACATAGGCCTATTACTGTTATAGTTTTCATTAATAACCATTGCTATATAGATGATAACTTTATCTAGTGCCTTTATGAATGTTGTTGGCACAACTTTGTGAAAATTTAACTACAATATGAAATAGCATAGACGTAACCTACTTGTTCTACAGATCTCTGCACTAGTGTTATATGCTACTGTTTTGATAGCGTTGATAACGTTTCTGACAGATAATATAATGATGTGTTTTGGTTTTGTTTTTTTGCGCTTGCCTTACCGTATGTGGTATCCTGTCAGCAATAACATGTCTGTGGGTTTTTTTGATTACTATCAGTTTAAGTTCTGTCAGTGTTGCCAGATATTGCTATGAAAACAAATAAATAAATAAAAATATCTTTCCACCTGTAGTCACTAATGGACAACAAACTCTCTGTTTAGTCTGTTTTTAGGAAGGCTACAACTCTGATGTTCAACATATTGTTTCATAAATGCAAACACTTAAATATTGAAATTTAAACTTAATTTAGTTGTTTTTATGTTGTTAAAGTTAACTTTAAGAAAACAAATATGACTGTCTGTAAAAGGAAATTATTAAATTAGTTTTTAAATTATTATTTATTTCACATGGGTTTGAATCAGATTCGGTCAGATGGTCATTTAACACCCAGATGGTGCATCTTACTCACTGACTCGACTCAAACCTGGGGCAAACTGAGCCAGGGAACACTTTTTTTACAAGAAGCCATATTTTTTAGAACCCTTTGTCAAAGATACATTCTGATCATTTAAAATGATAGGAATACTTTCATTAGGACAGGATAGATACCTTCATTGTACTTCTGCGTCATTTTCCCTTATCTTGACCACATTGGTAAAAAATGGCTAATCTTACCCCACTCTCCTCTATAAGTATTATACATTTAATTTAATAGTTTACAGCATAAATCTATATTATATACTAATAAACAACTAATTTGGAACATTTGTACTACTTTTTTTTAAACTATTTATAGGGCTACTATTAAAATTATTTTAATAAAATATGATGTGTTATAGATTACTAGTATCAAGACAAGTGATAATAATGGGAAATATACTTAATTACAAGAATTAAAGTGTGACAAACTGCTAAATATTCTATATGATGATGTACCTGCTGGCTTGCTGGAGCTTTGTATTCATGTTTGTAATGTTGAACTGTCAGATCATAGAACTTCAACACAGAAAAATAAATTAATGCATAAAATCATTTAAATGAACTGATAAAAAAACAGCAGTTCTGTATTCATGCACAAACTGAACACAGAGTATTTCTTTGAACATTCATGCACTTTTAGTCAGCATTGTCAAATACAAAATGAAAAAGAAAATATTTTCAGTCAGAGCGTGTATATTAAGTGCATGCAAGTTATTGATCCCTCATTGGATTACTGTGTGTAATATAAATCCAGACCAGCATGGCTCTGCAGATACAGTGGTCACATGTTCAGTGTAATACGATGTCCCAGCATGAAAATGAAGGACCGTCACAGCAGGATTGAATCTAGTGCTGCCCGTTTCAGCCGTAACCATCGTTCCAGCCCATGACTTTGTCGTACTCGTGAATCCTCTGCTTGATGTGTGCGAGTTTGTTCTTCAGGTACTCGCATCTTTCCTTCTTCTCCAGAAATGAAGGATCTGGGACAAAACACCATCATAGACATAAATAAGACCATGAAGAGTGAGAACTACATGTTCACTCAATGGCCACAAACATCGGTTATACCGCATTTTACACCTAGTTTTTAAAGGAATAGTTAATCAAAAATGACTATTTCCTTGTTTTTTAACTAATATTTTAAAAATAAATAAATAAATAAATAAATTCCTTTGTCGTAAGGATTTTTTGAAAATTAAATAAAGACAGTGTATGCCAATAACTCACCATCTTCTTCTTCTGATATTCCTGCAGGATTTTGTTGACACGATCACGCTCCTATAATCAAAAATGAGAGATTTTTTTTTAAAAAGACTAGAATTATTCTTCTGAAATTCATGATTTACATTTATGCATTTAGCAGACACTTTTATCCAAAGCAGCTTATAAAAGAGGAACAAAAGCATTGTGTAAAAGAGCCAACAATATTCATAATATGCAATGCTGGGTTAATTAGACAACTAGATATAGGAGATTTTTTTTTTATAACATGGCAACATTTAGGACAAAATCCTTTGCTTAAAAAAAAAAATGCAGAAATACAACGCATTAAGTCTTGTGACATTGCATTATCTTTAAAAACAGCAAATTCACTATGTTTAAATCTGAAGAAACAAAACATTTGTTTAATGTTGTTCTAACATCCAACAGGGAACATACTGCAAAAATTAAAAGTATAAAAAAAAACAAATCCAACTAAAAATACACTAATTGACTTTGTGCTAGATATTAGTTTTTTATATGATCATTCATATGCATGTGTAAAGTAATAAAAGCGATTTTCAACTGACCGTGTGGCTGGTGGGGTTTTGCGGTAAATTCTGCATCATCACATCCATTTCATCAAACTTCTTCAGTATCGCTTGAACTTCTACTTGCAGCTCTTTATACTCAGAATACTGGTCATTAAACACGGCTTTATACTGATCCCGCTGCTCATCCGTTCGGATAGCTGGATATTTACTGCAGGGAAACACAAAACACAAGGATGAGCTTAATCACAGAGCTAAAGCATCTCAAGCTCATAAAATACTCTTGTAAGTTCTTTTTCAAGCAAATACTCACGCGATGTAGTCCGGCATGATCACAGGTTTTGGAGCGTGTCCAGCTGGAATATGCCCTTTCACAACTTTGGGCTTGGCGACGGCAGGGGTGCCAGTGTGCTGTACTGACGCTGAGACCGGCATCAGCTCCCTTGAACCATCAACAACCTATTAGAGCAAAGAAGATGATGCAAAATTGCCAGGAATTTTCTCTGACTTAATCACATACTGACCCTTTGCTAAGCCCCGCCCACCTTAGTTATGGCTATTAACAGAGTGCTACAGGGATGATGCATTTCCGTGGGCCGAAACCCAGAAATTAGTCTTAAGTCTCTGGGGTATATTTGTAGCAATAGCCAAAAATACATTGTATGGCTCAAAATTATTGATTTTTCTTTTATGCCAAAAATCATTAGGATATTAAGTAAAGATCATGTTCCATGAAGATATTTTGTAAATTTCCTACCATAAATATATCAAAACTTAATTTCTGATGAGTAATATGCATTGATAAGACCTTCATTTGGACAAATTTAAGGTGATTTTCTCAATATTTGGATGTTTTTGCACCCTCAGATTCCAGATTTTCAAATAGTTGTATCTCAGACAAATATTGTCTTATCCTAACAAACCACACATCAATGGAAAGATTATTTATGGAAACTTAAAGTGAAAAAATGTCTCTTAAGACTATCATAGTGAACAAAACATGGAGGAATCATAAACTTTTGTTAGTCATAGAGCATATTTTCAGCAATAATCCAAAAGTCAACTGAAAAACCCTAGTGGGTTTCTGTCAAAGGAAACCAGGGTGATGCTAACGTCCAGGTTGGCCTATAACAATAGAAATAGTCAACACTGTAGCATTCTATTCTGTAAGGTTTCATACAAGTGCTTGTTTGTTGCTGTCAAACATAGAGGAAGGCAAGTAAATCACCTCAGAAATAATCGAATAACATCTGCATTAACATGCATTTAAATATGATTGCATTATATGAATTATATTTTGTTATATTAGTCGCCAAATTGGTCTCCAGTATGCTGTGAAAGACATCATATAGCAGATGGCAATGCATCATGGGTAAACATGACAACAGACAGGAAATAGAAAAAACTTGCCAAATGAACATCAGCAGGAGAATCTTTTGGCTGCATCTATAACACAAAAGTGGAGGTGAATCAATTATTGTTTTATCAATATAA
Organism: Cyprinus carpio; assembly: GCF_018340385.1. Classification (NCBI taxonomy): domain Eukaryota; kingdom Metazoa; phylum Chordata; class Actinopteri; order Cypriniformes; family Cyprinidae; genus Cyprinus; species Cyprinus carpio. Next base: position 18,607,128 of record NC_056581.1, on the reverse strand, counting down.
CAAAAAAACTATAATAGCATCTTGATACTAAAATAACACTGGTTTAGAATATAGTATGCAACCGAAATAGAAATCAAAATAGACAATCTCACCTCCTGCCCGTTACGTTCTCGTAGTTGCCGAGCCGCCTCATGACGCCACAATTTCAGACACACAAGGGCTCCGACCAAGTACACGATCATGATGAAGAACAGGAAAATGATCGCGGCCGTCTGCCCAGCCTCAGTGCGACAGAAAGCGCCATTGATGCCGTTATTGAAGTACTGATAGCTGCAGAGTCCACCTCGCATAGTGTCATTCACGTACACGCAACCCGCCGCCAAAAACAGGACTGCAAGAGTCAGGTTTATGAAGAACTCCGTTAAAGGCCACCAACTTGAGTCTAGAAGGATAGTTCGATAGTACATGGTCATTCCCAAGACAAGTATGATTATGGTCACTATCCACGCCAATCCTGCCACCACGAGGATGAACGGCGTCTTGGGTCCGGTGTAGTTGGCATTGCCGGAAGCGCCTCCTCCGTAAGAGCCGCTGTAACCTCCTCCAAACCCACCTGGCTGCGAGTATCCGAAAATGTTATACCACTCATTGTCTTTATGAATGTAAGCACAAACGCATGCAAAAATCGCTGCTCCAAGAAGCAGCTCGACACAACCAAGAATACGTAAAAGTCCAGGCCAAGACTTCATGTAGGCGTAGCGCTGGTTATATTCCTCGACTTTTTCGCTGTATGTCAAAGCTGTGTGCCCATCAATGGACTCCAAAGGGTTGCCCAACAGCATTGCTTCACGCTCTTTACGTGAGTTATAACTGCCTCCGGATCCGCCGTACGGGTCACGGTAGGAACCGGGAACCGAGGGTGATTGCGGCGGAGAACAACGAACACCGTCAGTGGTCGTGTTCTTGCTGCTCGAGCCCAACATTGACTTCAACTTGCTGCTTCCGCTGCTGGACCTGAAGATGTTCTTCCATGAGTCTGGGAAGAAACGGTGGACGGGTTTGATGTCGAGGGCAGAGTCCCCGTTGTCCTCGCTTCCGCTGGGGTCAACCTCAGGGCCTATCGGTGGTAGGTCCGGTAGTGGAGGTGGTGGGAGAGGTTCGGAGCCTAAAGAGTCAGATGTCCTGTGATCAGTCAATCCGTGAAGACTCGGAAGCGAGCCTGTGCGTACATCGTTGTAGTGGGGCATGTTTCTGACACGCCGAATGGAGTCTCCTCTAGAATATATAAATTATCCCTAAAGGAACATGAAGTAAAAAGGCTTAAAGAAAAGATCTAGAAAACTGGGTTTAGTTCTTGTAGATTAGTGGTTTTCAACTGGTGGCTCGTGACCCAAAATTCCTGATTCCCATAACCTTTGTTGTTGACGTCAAAGGAAGTACAAAACCATTTAATATTAAATACATTTTTGCTTACTTCCATACAAAGTTGTGGTGAAGGTTTTTTGTAACTTTTTTTTTTGTTAAATATATTTTTGATTACTATTATTTTAGTCTGTTTTGCAAAGTTAAGAAAACAAATAAGTAGTTTTATGAACTTTTAAACAGGAGAAGCTTTCTGATTCCCAAAACCTTTGTTGTTGACGTCAAAGGAAGTCAGTGCATCCTGTTAAACATTGTTTGATATTAAATACATTTTTAAGTACTTATATATCAATCATGGTAGAGTTTTGGGTCATCAGTAAACGTGCAATGTAAAATCTATGCCCTGAAGAACAACCAGTTGAGAACTGCTATTGTAGAAGCAGATATTGTGTGCTAGAACTCATAAATATGACAGAAATTGTAGCAAAGTATGCAAAATTGTCTGCTTGTATATTGTTTTTTACTAAGATAAATCTTGATGATTTCATCCACTTATGGAGCTGGAAACGCCTCTATACAAGTGAAAAGAGTGCAAGAAAAAGCGAAAGAGACATTATGCAAAAAACCCCTTCTCCAAAGCAGATAAGAGGCCATCGACTCAATCACCATTCGGGATACCAGGAAGAGGTACAAGAAACAAACACCTCGGAAGCAACAGTGTCTTAAAGGATCAATACTGTAAGTGAACTTGCTAAATGGAATTATATATAGAGTATGTGTAAGCAATATTTAAGTAATAATGTAGATTCAGAAATTAGAACTACTTTGTGGGACAATCATACACTTTATTTAAAAAAATATTTTACCACGTAATGCTACGATTGACCAAGTATTCCAAAGATGTGAGACAAATGTTTATATTGATCTATGTACAATATATGTTCTCGGACACAGGTGCTTCTGAGGTCAGGCGGTCCAACTTTGTAACCTGAACATAGTAGCGACTGTAGTAGTAACCCTTCATCCACCAGCAAGAGCATTTACTCTAAACCCACAGCACATACGACTGCAACCCAAACATTGATGGAACAGATAGAATCAAGACAACCACAGGGACAGAAATGAACATGCCTGTTCAAGACCTAGACATCTGATTGGGTTATCACAGACTACTAACGCTGCGTCAACAGCATACAATAAAGAAAACAACATTCTTCATGTTACATACTTCCGTGAGCATAGTTTACCTAATGAAACAACAAGAGAAAAGTATTACGAATGAGAAGGAACAAGACATTTTTAAGGAATACCTTTCACACGCAGACACTGTGCAAGACTTACATTGGCCTTGAGTTCAGTGTGTAAATCCTCAAATGATGTATGAGAATCCAAAGGCCTGAAAGACAATAACAAGAAGTGATAAAGTTATATATTAATGAAAGAAATCAACACATTCACGAAGAGACAAAAATACCTGTATCTACGTCTTAAAAAAGTACTAAAGGGTACCAAAGTAATGCCATGTTTCTTGACCATGGTAAATATATGTATGAGATAGATATAAATACCATAGTACATGCTAATTTTTTTTTGGAGTTGCTGGCAGCAATTCAACAATGTAACTAATTACCAGTAAAGAATAATACAACATGTCCTCGCCATTTAAAATTCTACAACGAATCGATGCGTTCCATGCTAAACTGAAACAATGTTGCACCGCGTGAACGCGCGCTTAAGAAAAACACCGCGGGATCAACAGGTCAACACACAGTTTACATGATTGCCATTTACATAACTATATTATACGGGTATTATACATAAAGACGATATAATGTACTTTAAGGATGATTTCGTCTTACCTTTTCCAGATTATGTTTCTCCACGATTTTTTTTTCGGAAAACACAGGTTTGGAAAGTTGTACCACGTGACGCAGCCTATCCCTGCCTGTGACGTCAGCAGAAGACTTGAAGACTTTACCTGAGGAGGGAGATAAGCCAGCTGTCAAATGTTGTTAAATCTGTGGTCATAATTCACGAGAAGCTTCTTTCTTCTTCTGGTGGCGAATGTGCGCAGACTCCCAGGTGACATCATTTGCATGATCTTTATCATGGACAGGTATATTTTTAAGAATAAAATATTGGTGTACACAATAGAATAACAGAATACTGAAGTAATTCTTAAAGTAAAGAAGTCATAATAGTGCAAACTGGGAATACGAAGAATATTAAATAAGATATACTGGGAATAAGAAGAATATTAAATAAGATATATTTTGAATAACTCACACGTGTGACTCACTTCAGGAAGAGTTTGTGGTTCCTCTTCACTATAAAGATACCATTTATAATCAGACCAGTGGGTGGATGTGGGGAGTGTCATGTTTGTGGATGGTGTTCCTCATGCCAGCTTCAATCTGCTATAAACTATACCATGTTTTTTCAAATAAATAAATAAAATATGGTGCTGTCTTCACTGACCTAGATTTCTGTGATTGACATATTTGCAAATCATCAGTTTTGTGCAGTCACGTCTTGCTTACTCTGCATCGTTTGCTGGGAAGAAACAAAAAGCTGTGTTTTCTGAGTAAACAAGAGTTATCTCTTCATGTGCTGTCAGTGTTATTCATTTCCAAACATCTTTTGATCAAGCTTGAAATTCAGAGAGACAATGACTTTCAGTTGACACACGGAAGGCAGTTTTTATTCAGTAAGTTGAGGAACTAAAGAAGCATATAGAGGAAGAATATGTGGAAGTATTCTTTAAAACCAGGATGTAGTATTGTTCAGATGAAAACAAATACTATTTCTCCAGCTGAAGTTGATGAAGGTTAGTTTGAAAAGTATTAGTTGCTTGTACTTCAAAAGAATATGATCAGTAATAAACGTTACGACACCGTTCTCTTGCTGTGTCATACTGTTAAACACACACACTGGTATCGAGCTGCATAACTGATTTTACAAACTATGATGTCTTTTTATGGTCCGCCTCACCTTTTCATGGCAATAATTAACTATGAATAGGAGCTCTTTCACTAACAGAATAATCTTAAGGGCTAACCTTTAATTTTACATTTTGAAATATTATCCCAGCTATAGCAGGGAACAGAACTTTGGCTTACAGTATGAACATTATGAACAAATACTCTTCCAGTAACATTAATAGAATGTTCATTTGAAGATTTTAATGTTTTTAATAATCTTCTCAAAACGTAAGCACAAAAACATTTATACATGGAGCATTTTGTTGTTGTTTTTTAGAAACCTTTTAGTTGGATGTTTGTGTAATATTTTTTAACATATATTAATATGTTACTACTTGTTTCAGGATGTATAGAGAACATTAAAAAGTAACGCTCTCATAATGTTTGCAGAATGATGAAATTAAATGTTGGCTTAACATTCACATAACAAAGAAAAACAATGCTTTTAAAACATTTTAAAAACTAGATATTTCAGAGAACATCCAGAATTAACGTTTTCTTAATGGGAACGGTAGAAAACGTTAGCTGGAATTCCCTTGTAATGTTTTTTGTATCATTCACATTAACAAAAAAAAAAAAAACTTCTATATATGCATTTTTTTATATGCATGTGTGTTATGTTTTTGTTAAATGAGTTTGCTTCAGTCATACAAATCAAAAAAGATTTTTGTGAGGGTACTTAGGGAAGCAATTTTCTTTTCTATTAAAATGCACATTTCTTTTAGAAATTGATAGATTTATATACTCTGAACTCATGCAAACCAAAAATAAGTAAATCTCATTCATTTAACCTTCACTGAAGGCAAACTCATCCTCGCTCTCATCACATGGAAGAGCTAACTCTGCGCTCTTCCTATTGGTCTTTCCGTAAAATATTGCTGTTTTCATTTTCTGAAAACAAGAAATAATTTTGTTATGTATACATAAACACAACTATACTACAATAAACAATTAAAATAAATAAATAACTGCAATCGTATTATTTATGCTACTATCTATAAAAAATCCCAGTGGGGAAATACATTACTGCAACTCCGCTGTGACTGTGATACAGCGTTGCAATATAGAAACATTGATATTTGCGCAATTTACAGTAAAACTATGTTAGACAAAGTTAAAATGTGAATAAAAGTATCTAATTAAGATGCTGCAAAAATCCTGGAGCACTTCAACAGGTGTCTTCTGTGAGGGTGACAGTGCTGGGAAAAAGAGTTTTGGACAGACATTCAAATGTCATGTCAAATGTCATCATTGTCTACCTTAAGGCCTTTTTAATTCCCATACTGCAATATATTGTATTTTTTTCAGAATGATAAGCATATGAGTAGAAATTAATTCTTGCCATATGGCAACTCCGTAGCATAAAGGGTTAAAAAATGGGCGTTCTGTGAACACTCAGAATGTTTTTATTACTTAAGTTAATTTATAACTTAAGACCTTTTTCCTCAGGTTAGATGCCACATTGAATTTAATGAGGATAAACGAGGCTGTGAAGGAATGACTGTACTGTATAAAGGCCCTAGATCACATCACTTGAGCTAAAACTCACTGTTCTATGCAGTTTTTGCCTTCTGAAAGTTTTCTTCTTCTTCCTCTCTGAAAAGACGCAGTTGTGAGACAACAATACAGTCCACTGAACACACTGTACATCAGTCCCTCACAGACTCATTTTTATGACTTGTGTCAAAAATGAAATACACTCCTGGGACCCAGGCATAGATGTTTGTCCTCAGTAGAGGACATTATATTTTAGTGAGAGACTGTACATGCCACAGTCTGAATTCTTAGGAAATATGATAATGGTTTGTAGTTATCATTTAAATCTGTATTTAAATTTTAAATTGTTTATCATAAATAAACATCTCTGAAAAATGTGATGCGTTTCAAATCAGAATATGACTTTTTGTTATGATACAGGGCAACATTTTCATGCATGTCTTCTGTAGAGGACACCAGGACTGTTAATCAGGGATTTTGGGGAAACACAACAAGTCAAGAGGGAAAGAAATTATTGATCGATATTCCCATGAAATATGAGAAAATGTTGCCAAGTTATTACTCCTATTATTACACTAATGGTTTGCACCGAGAACACATTAATATGCAAATAAGATGCAATTAACTGATGCATTGTATAGAATGGGAATACCAATTTATGGACATTTTACACACATACAGTATTCCATAAAGTACAAAAGTATATTTAATCATTCTGTTATATCTTTCATAACATAGTTGAGAATCACCTTTGTGCAAAGTTTGGGTCAAAAACATAGCCTGAAACATAAAAAACTGAAAGAAAATAAATAAATAAAAATAAATGTTTAAAAAACATTGCTTCTGCCGGTACATGCCTTTTAATGTCTATTTTAATTTTATTTTAATTTCATTTTTATTTTGGCGTCCTCTACAAAGGACATAGAATGAAATATAAATAAATTATTTTTTCAAAAATGTTTTTTCTCAGATTTGCTCAAATTAATGTAATCACATAAAAAATTTACAAAACGTTTTTTTCTGGTTCTCAGGAGGATGTGACGCTACTCTGACTCAGGAAATTCAGTCAGAAATAGTGCGCGTCCCCTTTAAACAGCGCCGGGTGGAAATGATCGACTGTGGAATGTAGTGTTACTGAGGAAAAAGAAAACATCAGCTAGCTGCTAACAGTGAAATACACTAACATTTCATCCGAATACAGCCAAGAAACGAAGGCGACTCAACAATGACACATATTAAGGTAGACAATGAAGCGGAATGATATGATAAAATATAATATTACACTTAGATGGCTTGTATTTATGTTTGTGTGTGGTTAGACGCTAATAGCTAGAAGCTAACGTCAGTTAGCAAATTGCTAACGAAAACTAAACAGCTAATATAACTTTATGAAAATAACAAGTTACTGTTTATTTTTGATATTTTAGGGTTTATGTTTAGAAAGCTTTATTTAGGTTTGAATGGAGTGCTTTATTAGTTTTTGACACTGCATTGAGCAGACAACGACATTAATATAGCTAATTATAGACTCTTTATCTTAGCTAATGTATGGTGTTATTATTAATAATGAAAATAATAAGTCTAATAAACACTGTGTCCATTTAGATGAATAATTAACATCCCTTTCGAAACAAAGGTTGATGTCATAGCTCAAGACAGAGAAATCCTACCATATTCTGAGTGTATTAATTAATTATTTTGTATTTGTAGTTTCTTCTGTTGTATTGTATTGTTGTTTACAATGTGTTCTTTGTCAAATCTATGATTTTGAACTGCAGACCTGGTGAAATCACACTTCCACTTTTCACTTCACAGTAAATCACAGCAAACTAAACATAAACAAGTTCAGATTTTGAAAACATTCAAGCGTGCAATTATACAAATATTGAATATTAAATAATAGCCGTACATATTTGTTCCCACTTTTTTAGTATTTAAGCATTGAGAACAGCTTGTCTAGTTGTTTCTTATTTTTTCTATCACTGTCAGTAACTACTAAGTCAGATTTCCTGGTTAGATTCCTAAGAAAGAGAAACTTTAGGTCTATATTTGGAAAAACTGTAATTTTTAACTCTCTGTCCCGACTGCCCCAGTTTCTCTGCAGGGGGTAAGTGAGGTGTATCGTACCCTGTCCTAGGATGGACACTTATTTTAAGGCTGCTGTGTGCGACCTGGACAAGCTTCTGGATGACTTTGAGCTCAACGCAGGTTTGAGACTTTTGCTTTACTGATATTATAGTGTGACAATTATTCATTTTGCACTTTTTAATTTAGGGTGAATTGATGTAAATTTGGCCCATTTTGCCATTCAGTTAATTGATCATATGTAATTTGTATATATCCTATAGTTTATGTTATAAGATTTATGATATCATGTTGGTTGCTTAACTTAAATTTGACCCTGGGGCACAAAACCAGTCTTAAGGGTCAATTTTTCGGAAATCATCTCAAATCTGAATAAATAAGCTTTCCATTGATGTATGGTTTGTTAGTATAGGACAATATTTGGACTTGAGACTGGTTTTGTGGCCCAGGGTTTAGTGTGTGTGCTATATACTAAGGGCCAAAAGTTTGTAAAAAAAAAAAATATATATTTTTTAAGTTTTTGAACATTTTTGAAACATTATTAAAATTTTAAATAACTGTTTTCTATCTGAATATATTTTAACATTCAAATTTGTTCTTTTGATGGCAAAGCTGAGTTTTCAGCATCATAACTCCAGTCTTAAATGTCACACGATCCTTCAGAAATATGCCGATTTGCTGCTAAATTATTATTAGTTATTACTGGTGCTCAATTATTAATAATTATTCTTAATATTATCAATGTTGAAAACTGTTTTTGCTGCTTCATATTTTCATGGAAAACGGTGCTACTTTTTTTCAGGATTCTTTGAATGGAAAATTCAATTCATTAACAGTATGACATAGGTTATATATAATATTTAATATGTACAACAATATATATCCTGTATATGTTGTCTGATTTTATGGTTTGTCAGTTTTATGATATTATATTTATTATGGTTGATGTCTATATTATACATGAATGTGATGTTTCACTTTATTTTCAGAGGAGCTTGAGAACAAGCCCGCCACTTTTGCAAGCCCTCCTTGTCCGGACTCCACGATCGTCCCTGGTCACCGTTTGGACCTTCAGAGCTTCATACCAGAGCAACACACAGTCACACAAACACTCCCAGATGTCAATGCCCTGCACTATGGACTTACATCACAAAGCATTACTTTAAACCAAAAAGATTCTTATTCAAATGAACGGCCGCTCACAGGTGTGGATCTTCTGTCCTCTGTCGATAGCAGAGGCATCAGAAGTTCAGCTCCGCCTTGTCCGGACCGATCGCTGAAGCCTGTGTGTGACCTGGTGAACGATACGGGTTCTGCAAACCTCCAGCAGACTGACAGTCAGGAGGACTTTAAAGAGCTGGATGTCCCTGAGAAACAAACTAATGAGGAGCTGCTAGTGGACTTCGAGAGTCCTGTAGTATCTAGTCCAGAAGATGCTTCTAACCCTGGTAAATTACTAAAACTGGACTCTGAGGTTAACTATAACGCATTCAGCCTGCTGGATGTCATATTACCAGCCGCTGGTGACTCTTATGGTTCAAGTAGCATCACGCCTTTGGAGTGCAATCAGATTGAAAGTTCTCGTCCTGAAGACTCAAACTATTCTCCATGCGAAGTCTCAGTGAACGAGGATGATGTTAGTAATTCAGATCCTCATGCTACAGATGAAGCTATTTCAGCAACCAAAGAAGAGCATGCTGTATCGCTCCAGCCGGACTCAAAGGATACCCAACTGTCTGAAGATCTCAGTGTTAAAACTCCAGATGATCCAGCTGGAAGTCCCTCCTTGGAGAAGGAACCTTCTCTATCTTGCTTGCCGATGGCTGTATCGATGTGTGGATCCCTTGTGGCGTCTTTAGACCCACAGACAGCAGTGATTGAAACCAAAGATGAGGCTGATCTAGAAAAGAATTCAGCGATTGAAGAGGCTGAAGAGTTAATTCTTCCGTTGGAAGAACCCACAACTCCGTTCTCCTCCAACAGGCCTGATTCCTCACCTGAAGATGAACCTGAGCTTGTCCAAATCATGTCGAACACAGAAAGGGCGGCTGCTGTCTCGGGCCGTTACCCTGATAGAAACTTTAAACGCAACTTGTCGCCATCAGATAAAGAGGTGTGCGAAAGCAACCCGTCTCCACCCTATTCATATTGAGATAGTTATTATTATTAGTTTGAGTTTAGTATAGGATTAGATTACTTTAATGGAAGAGACCGTGATGTTGTTTTGGTTAGGGGAGATGGGCTGGTTTCCTTTGGGTCAGGATGTGAAAATGAACTCCGACGCAGGCGCAGAAAAATTCACAGATGACGGCTTTTCAGAATTTAACGGAGATGGGGAAGGCTTTTTAGATGAGGAGCTGCAGAGCTGTAAAGTCGAGACGTTTGCTTCTCCTGAGAGCGACGGTTCACTTCAGTATCTGGAGGAGAGCGAAGGTTCGAACGTTTCTTCTTCGTCTCAGGACAGCAGCCCGCTGAGGACAGACTCCACACAAACTGTTATCCATGAAAATGCAACCAGCCCTGTTGAGATTCAGTCAGTTTGTGCCCCCAACCAAGAGTCAAATTACGGCGGTGCGAGACCGAAGCAGTTATCCAACCAAACCGCACGGCTTCCATCTGAAAGACACCGGACTGGTCATGCTGAACACAGTGTAGCAGGACTTTCTGAAGAGCATAGCTCGCAAATTTCTCCCAACCAAGATGAAAATAACTGTGAACCCCCTTCTTATCAGCAATATGATGCCAGTTATGGCCATGATGAGCTTTCAGAGCCTCCACCATACCCAGGAGAGAGTCCTGATCCACCAGCACACGAGGCCGAGGATCTGGGGTCAAAGCAGCCCCCATGGGTGCCGGACTCTGAGGCTCCTAACTGCATGAACTGTGAGCAGAAGTTTACCTTTACCAAGAGGAGACACCACTGCAGAGCATGTGGGAAGGTAAGTTTGTTGCCTCTCAGTGTCAGTACCCACAATTATTTGGAAAATATTAAAGCAAAAACAGTTTGGGGTCAGTACGATTCATTTTTGAAGAAATTAATACTTTCATTCTGCAAGGATGCATTAATTCAATTCAAAGCAGCTTTACAGAAGATGCATGTGTCTACATTACAAAGCAGAAGTGAATGTGTCCAAGTAATGTTCATTTCACAAATAACCTGAACAGTTCAAGATAATAGAATCATACAGCTAGCTAACGTGAATAAATTTTTGGCAGAAGCTCATTAAAGTGATTATTACAAGTGTAATCGTAATGATTACAATATAGAGAAATTTTGGCAGCTGTGCATGTCGATTCAAGTTGGTACTGTCTGGGGTCCTCGCAGGGGTCAGCATCATCTCTTCACAGGTGTTGGGTCATCTGAAGTCTTTATATGAAGCTAGATCCGTGTTGGAGCTGGTGTAATCCCTCATTTAGTGGACTTAGATATCCTGGGTACTACTAAAAGTCCAGAGTTTTGTGACCTTAAAGAGCGTGATGGCATTAAATTGATCAAAAGTGAAAAGTTACAAAAGATTTGTGTTTCAAAAAAATGCTGTTTTTCTTCTATTCATCAAAGAATCTTGAAAAATTAAAAAATAAGATGCATCTGTTTTCAACAATGATAATGATAAATGTTTCTTGAGCAGCAAATCAGCATATTAGAATGATTTCTGAAGATCATGTGACACTGAAGACTGGAGGAATGATGCTGAAAATTCAGCTTTGATCACAGAAATAAATTACACTTTAACAGATATTACAATTTCTTTTTGAAATTTGAACAGATATTTTAAACTTTAGTAATATTTCTGTAGTAATATTTTTTTATATTTTTAAGTAAAGTTTATTTTAAATTTTATTATTTTTTTTATATATTAATGTTTTATTTTATTTTGATAATATTTAAAACCAAACTTTTAAACTTTAGTATCTATTTTATATATATATATATAAAATAGGTTTATAATAATAGTAATTAAATGCAGTAGTACTATTCTATTTGTATTATTTTAAAAGTTGGATAGGTTTTTGTAAACATCCTATGATAAAAGGCGATTTTTTTAAACCAAAAAAAAAAAAAAAAAAAAACAATATTGTTACAATATTGGTTATTTATATCTGTCTCAAATTAATCTAATTAGTGCATGCATATTTTAAACCAAACCTGTGGCCACAGTAGTATAAATATATTATACATTAAAAAAATCTCACTGACCCCAAACTTTTATTTTATTTTATTTTCATTTAAATTGTATAATTGACCACTATCCCAGGGAGGCGATTTCCTTTTCTGCTATATTACTCTGCACTCTTTCTTCTCACATAAAAAAAAATTTGTTTAAACTCTGATCAATATTTCATGTCCATTTATTATTTATCTTCAAAATAAGCAAGATATGTACAGTCAGATGGTCATTATTTCAAAATAAACCCCTTTAGATTTGGATCCTGATCACCCTGTCATGGTGTATTTTGCATAAATGAACTTAATTAGAGTTTTTAATATGTTTGCTTCAGTTCTGAAAGCGACTTTGTAATAACTTTGTGTAGCAGTTGAGTGTGTCCTGACTTTTGGAGGTGAAAGGCAAATAACCGCAGTGTGAATCAATGAATTAACATGCAGTCAGCTGCGTTGATTTCGAGCAAAGGTCTGTGACACAACCCTGCCATTGTGTTCTCATTTATTTATAACCACAGGAAAGCCTTAAACCTGTAGTCCACTGCCTTAGACAGAAAAAGTTCTCATTTTATCTATGGGTGCGAGGTCTTTTGTTTTCATTACGTCAATGTGTGGTTTATTCTTCTCTGGAGGTGCTAAATATAGAGGCAGATTTGCCGGGTCAGCAGAATGTATTTTTAGTGCTGATATAGTTTACCGCTTGAATTGCTGCACTGAGTTGCTGTTTCCAAGACATACTGGGCCAGTAATTAAATGGGCTAAAGGACACCAGAGAGCTTTCTCCAGGTTTATGTCTGATGAGGTACTGTGTTTATCCAGTGTTTAAGTGAATAATGTTGTCTGCTTTGCAGGTGTACTGTGCTAACTGCTGCAACCGCAAATGCAGACTGAAATATCTGGACAAAGAAGCCAGGGTTTGTGTCATCTGCTATGTTACCATACAGAGAGGTGAGTGCTTAACCACTTTAATATACTCTGTGGCTGGCTTGATTAAAAACGAATCCAATATATTCAAGTGGATGTAATGTACTGTACGTGAAAGGGATAGTTCACCTAAAAATGAAAATTAGCTGAAAATGTACTCGCCCTCAGGCCACCCAAGATGTAGATTAATTTGTTTCTTCATTAGATTTGGAGAAATGTATCATTGCATCACTGTCTCACCGATGGATGCTCTGTAGTGAATGGGTGCCGTCAGAATGAGAGTCCAAACAGCTGATAAAACCATCACAATAATCCACAGCAGTCCAGTCCATCAGTTAAGATCTTGAGAAACCAAAAGCTGCGTTTTTGTAAGAAACAAATCCATCAAGACTGTTTTAAACTGTTGCTTCAAGTTAAAATATGACTTCTCTCTCCAAAATATTGCTTCATCCAGTGAAAAAGTTGTCTTATCTGAATCAGGAGTGAAATATGCAGATCAAAAAGAGTCCTAAACAAATATGTGGGTGGATTTTGATGTGAGAGGACAACAGGAGATGGACTTTTACACTTTAGGAAGCATTATTATGGATTTGTGTTTTGGTGGTTTAAAGTTAAAAACGTCTTTGAAATGGATTTGTTTCTTACAAACATGCAGCTTTTGGCTTCATATGACATGAATTGATGGACTGGAGTGGTGTGGAATACTTGTGGATATTATCAGCTGTTTGGACTCTGGCTGGGGGTGAGCACATTATCAGCAAATTTCCATTTTTTAGTGAACTATTCCTTTAAATACCAACAATCTGTGGCAGCAGTTCATGTCAGTGTAGAAATGGGTCATATGAACCGTGGTTTATTTTTAGCTGGTGTAATTAGGTTGGTAAAATAAGTGTTTTTGATGAAGAACTACTCAAAAACACTCGTTGCATTGGTATTGTGATATTGGCATCAAGTCATTGAAGGAGATGTGTTTGATGCATTTAGTATGTCTTAGTTATGTCTGTGACATAATCAGTTCTTAAGGCCCATTTACACCTAAAATGATAATTATAATGATATCTTATTCATCAGCTGGAAAAAAATCGTTCTGAAAGAGATTCCAGCGATATCATTCCTTTGTGCCGTTATCGTTATAGTTGTGATGTGAACTCTATGCTTTTAAAAAATTGAACAATTTGAACAATTTTAAAAATGTATCTGGTCTTTATTAGTTCTGGCAGACAGAAACTCTGGTCACATCTTGCCAGTGGTGGATTCTCAGCTTATTTATTTATAACTATAATTTCTTAACCTTCATAGAGGTTTTTTAATTCCATTTTTTATTAAATGAAAGATTAAATTGATTTCCTTAATTGTGGGTCAAGGCTATCATTACATAATTTTAGCTTATTTACGTACTATTATAGTATTTATTAATCATTTGATTTAGGGATTTTTTTTTTATTATTTTTTTTTTTTGTGAAAAAGTTTAGTTTAGGCGTATATAATTTTATTTTACTATTATATATACTATGAATAGTATTTATAATATTTTGAATTCTTTTTTGTATTTTTAACTTATCTATTTTTGTTGTGAATTTGTTGTTAATATTTCTATTCAGTTTTAATGTTGGGATGCACGCTCGGATCAATATCGGCCGATAATGGCTTTAAATATAACTATTGGCATCAGCCCTATTATGAAAAATTATTGATTGCCGGATAAGAGGCAAAACATGACTTGCGTGTGCTCAGGGTGTTTAGCGATTAGATCACGGCAGCAGTGTAACTCTTTCTTGAAGCAAAGTTTTGCCTGAATGATGGGTTAGTGTTTTGGATCGTTGCATTTAAACTGAGAAATGCATGTACAGAATGGAACGTTCGGTGTGCGATAGAGTAGCAGTGTAAATCCGGTAAGGAGTTTTATTCTGGTAGGGGGCGCGTGGCCGAACTTCTAATAAAATAAAAGCAAAATACTCAAATCATATCTGTGTTTCTGATTAAATAAAGCAGTATTTTATATGAGTCAGATTTAAAAGGACAGTAATTTTAGTACATCAACTTAAATTGTGTATTTCACTCTAGATGCCCAAAACAACAATGTTTAAAATTCTAGATTTTCAGCGATGAATATATTTTATCAATCTAATATGTATCTTATTTAATTTCAGCTTTACTGATTTTTTTAGTTTCAGTTAGCAATAAAAACACTGGCTCACTTGCATCCCTTTTAAAAGAAGCAGATCCCCTACCCTTTTAATTTGTGTCCAACTTTTTTTGTGGACCAAACATCAGAAGCTCTTTTATTTTTTAAGGGCTGATTTAATGGAGAAGAACAAGGCTTTATTTATTTTTTATTTTTTTTGTACCGGACAGTCTATAAAAAGAGGCTGGCACACGGTGTGTGTGGCCGAGCGTGTGGTCCATTTGCACATTAAAAAGCACATTCATCACAGAGCGTCAGTGCTGCAAGTCGCCAGCCAGCTCTCTCAGGGTTTGGTGCAGGGCTGGGTGGAGCCAGGGCACTGGTGCATGTCCTTGAGTGTGTGTTTGTGTGTGTGGTATAGGACCCACCTGGTGCAGTATTCGTGACACTCTCTCTCATCCACTCTCTGGTTTGAGGAATAGAGTTAGACACACACATAAACACACACACACCTCTCGTCTTCAGGCGAGGAGGGTTTGCCACCACTCTTAGCCCAGGGCAGCCATTTAATACGACCTCTGTGTGTGTGTGTGTGACGGACGGACTGAGCTTGCGCTCGCAGCCAGAGACGTGCACCTTGTCCAGGACAGACGAGAACTCCGCGTGAGCTTGCGGAAGTGAGCTGCGCCCTGCCCGGGTTGAGAGAGGCTCAAGGATGCGCCCTCTGTCTCACTCACTTGCGGACTCTCTCTTGCTTAACAGCAAGGGGGACACTTCCTCCTTTGCTCGGCGCACACTAACACCGTCCTGGGAGACTAACATGCAACCCGTGATTAACCTGGAAGAGAGTTAATTTAGGATGAGGTAAGCTTGGGATATCTCTGAATTAAATCGAAACCAAGCCCTCTTGAGGCTTGAAGTGTAATTGATCATTTTATCTGGTTAACACTTAAGTTTGTAACTTTTTTTGCAGCGTCTTTTAATGAATTTCCACATATTGAAGGACGTTCCGTCCTGCTGGTTCTTGGCTTCACTGTTCCCATCTGTCTTGTGGTCGTAGCTGTTTTCACCGTGAGCCAGCATATTTCAGCTTTCGTGCTTCTAGCTGACATGTTTGTGGGTGTCACAGGCAGTGCCAGTGTAATCAGGTCGATGAGCATCTATGAGCCTTAATCAACGTAATGCACAGCACGGCTGACTCACGGCTGGAGGAGGGCTGTGGCTGCACTGGACGTCCTGTTTCTTAAATTCGGTTCGGTGGCTCGTTGCCCATCATTTTAATAACAAAAGTGCTGTGATTGACACTCAGTGCTCTTGCTTGTAAAAGCTTGATGTTTTTGTATTTATTGGAATGTGATTCAGCTGAATGAGGTTTGTGCTGTTAGTCATCATTTGATTTACAGCGTATCAATACCTTGACAACAATGGATATTATAGTGTACATTACACTACCGTTCAAAAGTTTGAGGTCTGTAAGATTTAATGTTTTTGCAAGAAGTCTCTTCTGCTTAACAAGGTGGCATTTGTTTTTAATCAAATAGTAAAAACAGTAATATTGTGAAATATTATTATAATTTCAAATAAGCATTTTCTATGTGAATATATGTTAAAATATCATTTATTTCTATGATCAAAGCTGAATTTTCAGCATGTTTATTTGAGTATTTGTTGTAACATGGTCCTTTAGAAATCATTCTAATATGCTGATTTGCTGCTCAAAAAATATTATCATCAGTGTTCAAAACAGTTGTGCTGCTGAATATTTTTGTGGAAACTGTGATACATTTTATTTTTCAGGATTCTTTAAAGAATTGAAAGTTCAAATGAACAGCATTTATTTGAAATAGTTTTTTTTTTTTTGTAACATTATAAATGTCTTTACTGTCACTTTTAATCAATCTAATGCATCATTGCTGAATAAAACTATTAATTACTTAAAAAATATCTTACCCCAAACTTTTGAATGGAAGTGTATATAAATATATTTGACATTTGAACTGCTCTATTACTGCATTTAAAGTGTCAGTTCGCCCCAAAATGAAAATCGTCACCAACTTACCATTTAGTTGTTCCAAAACCATGACTTTTTTTTTTTTGTGGAATACAAAAAGCAGAACATCGTCACTTTTACATACAATTAAAGCATATCAACCAGAGGTTGTCAGTCTCCAGAAAAAGTACGATAAAAGTAGTTCATACTTGCCAATGTCCTATACTGAACATCATACTAAAGTTATTTGTGTGAGGAACAGATTGAAATGTATTCACTTGGCTGCAGAAGATTTTCAATAAATATTGACCGTTCCTCACACAGAGACATGGACGTCAGCAAGCACGTCTACTTATAACTACTTTTATGGTACTTTTTGTGCTTAATTTCACCTTTTGTGTTCAACAGAAGAAAGAAACGTCAAGTAAAGTCAGATATTGAGTAAGTTATTAATTCTGATGCAAAATTAATGTGCACTAATGAATCGTTCACAAAACCAGGAGTATTTATTAAGAGCATCGTTTGCATTGATTTTCATTTTTGGTGGCTGTTAATTTAAGTTGTGCATAGCCTTTATTGGGAAACCTTTTTCTACAACATTTCCCCCCTGTTCCTCTCTCTCTCTCATTCTCTCTCCCAGCATGACCTTTCATTCAATACACTGAAAAGACTGATTTGGGAATGGCTGATTTTGTTTGTTGTATGCAGCTCAAGCCCATGAGAGAATGATGAGCCCTACTGGGCCCAGTCCCAATCCCAACATCCCATCAGAGTACTGCTCCACCATACCGCCCATGCAGCAGGCCCGCGCCGCCGGCACCCTCAACTCTCCCCCACCCACCGTCATGGTCCCCGTGTCTGTCCTCAAACACCCCGGTAATGACGGTACGCACTGCACTCTGAGCCAGAGTTATAGCTCTTATGGCTATAAAACACTGTGACTTCCATTTAATATAGTTACTTCATGAAAGAAAGAGTGACTGCGTCCCAAACTGCATGCACTCCGTATCTTATAGTGTGCTAGACTAGGTTAGCTTCACTATACACTGTTATGTAAAGGTTTGTTCATCCAGCAAATGAACAAGAGTTTTAGTTTTTTATCAGATTTTTATTAATATTTTTATTCAAAGATGCATTAAATAGTTTAAAGGGATAGTTCACCCAAAAATGAAAATGTGATGTTTATCTGCTTACCCCCAGGGCATCCAAGATGTAGGTGACTTTGTTTTTTCAGTAGAACACAAATGAAAATTTTTAACTCAAACCGTTGCAGTCTGTCAGTCCTAAAATGTAAGTGTATGGGAATCACGGCTTTGAGAGTCATAAAACGTACACAAACAAAACCAAATTAAACCCTGCGGCTCGTGACGATACATTGATTTGTAAAGACACAAAAACAATCAGTCTGTGCAAGAAACTGAACAGTACTTAGATCTGTTTTTTACCTTTGATTCACGCAGTGTCTGCAGAATAACGATAATTTATATCGTTTTTTACCTCTGATTTTCAGCCTCTGAGTGAGGTTTATTTTTATTCTTGCTTTACGGATCGGATTCTTTTTTTTTTCATCACATCTTATTGTTTTACCGCCACCTTTCTCTCAAATGGATACAATCTGAATTGGGAGTATGTTTTATGACTCTCAAAGCCGTGATTCCCATCCACTTACGTTATATGACTGACAGACTGCAACGTTTGAGTTAAAAATCTTTGTTTGTGTTCTACTGAAGAAACAGTCACCTACATCTTGGATGCCCTGGGGGAAGCAGATAAACATAAAATTTTCATTTTTGGGTCCCTTTAAAAGTGACAGTACTTTTAAGACATTTATAAAGATTTCTATTTCAAATAAATGCTGTTCTTTTAAACTTTCTATTCATCGAAGAATCCTGAAAATATAAAATGTATCATGGTTTCCACAAAAATATTGGGCAGCACAACTGTTTCCAACATTGCTAATAATCAGAAATGTTTTTTGAGCAGCAAATCAACATATTAGAATGATTTCTGTAGGATCATGTGACACTGAAGACTGGAGTAATGATGCTGAAAATTCAGCTGCGCATCACGGAAATAAATAATATTTTTAAATATGTTAATATATAATATTTTTTTTTGTATTTGTATTGATATTTCTTTTTTTTAATTGTTGTTATTATTTTAAAAATAAATTAGGGCTGTCAAATGATTAATCACGATTAATCAGTCCAAAATAAAAGTTTTGTTTACAAATATATGTTGTGTACAGGGTATATTTATTAATATATTTTACACAAACATAAATTAAATTTAGAAAATATTTACATTTAAATACATTTTATATTTATAGTTTTATATTATATTATATAAATATATTTAAATATATAACATACAAATGCAGCCTAAATATATAAAGCAGAAGTATATAGTGTATTTATGTATATATACATAATAACTTTACACAGTAAAACACATATAGGTAAACAAAACTTTTATTTTGGATGTGATTTAATCGTGATTAATCATTTGACAGCCCTAAAATAAAATGATTTGAGAGTAAATGCTTCTTCACAATGTATTTTTTGATTTTTATTTTTTTATTATTTTTGATTTGATTTGTTTGCAATGATATTGTGAATAATGAGTAATGATGCTGAAAATGCTTTGTTCACAAGAATTATTTGATAGATAGATAGATAGATAGATAAATGAATGCAGCCTTGGTAGGACTTTCAGAACATTATAAAACCCAAACGGCAATATTTTATAATTTTTTTTCCCTCTTCATGTATTTTGTACCGCTTTAAGTCCATTCTTTTAGTTTGATATAATATTTAGATTTTATTAATATTTTGAATTACTTTTTTTTTTTTTTTTTTTTTTTCATTTAAATTAGCTCTTTTTCTGTTTTAAATTTTAGCTTCATTTATTGTAATTATAATTTTTTTTGTCATTTTTTTAAAAATAATATGTAGGGATACACCAATACTGATACTTGTATTGATATTTGGAATGCTCCGATACCACACAGCATGTGAAAAGTGCTGTGTCCAGACGAAGAAACACTGACAACAGAACAACATAGAGCAGAATGGAGTTATTAGAGATTACTTTAAACTGCACAGCATGTAGAAGGATTGTGTTTTTTGATGTTAATAATCAAAAGTAATTGATTGTAAGGATGGAGTGATTCCTAGAGTTTGTTGATTCTGTTGCATGATCTTCATTGCTGTTTGCTCTGTTAGCACATGCATTATTTGAATTAAAACTACATCGTAAATTTAAAACAAACAAAAAATTATTGGTGCATTCACTATAATAAATATTTAAACATCAAGCATAATTTAGTGTTCGACTATTGCCCCCCAATAGTTGACAAGAAGAGTCTTAGTCGATCAAAATTTTATGTCGCAGAAAAAAAATCCACAGCAAGGGGCAAAGTCTTAGACAGATCATCAACAGCTGGTCTATGTGGTAATTAAAGTACATCGGACATCCAAACCTTCACCAACCTCAAATGTGGCTACTGAAACATGTTAGTTGTAGCATCATTACATGGCCCCTCACTCTAGCGTTAACTTAGAAACATGTGTGCTATTAAAGTGTTTGTGCGGAAGCTGAATATTAGCATGCTCACTGCAATATAGTTCACTTAAAGGGACCAGTCATTTGCATTAAACTTAAAATACTCTGTCATTTTTTGCTCATACAGAGTAATACATCTGTCAAATTTGTAAAGGATTTACTTTTATTTGTGTGCACTCACAATAACAACAAAACGTTGTGCTTTTGTAAAATAATGAAAGCAAACAGGGTGTGCTTTCTGCCATCTAGGTCTCTGTGAACTTTATCATCTCAAAAAAAAAAACATATTTAAAGAGTATCTGTGATTGTCTTTGATTGATTAAAAGTATTTATATATATAGTTAGAAGTTTAATTTTTTATTTTTAGATTAATATGTTAAAGTGGTATTTTAATATTTTCATATAATGTAAGCCATATGAAACGTGCATGATGAGTCTGTGTCGTCGACTTCATCACTGCAGCCGAAAATACAGAAAACACTAGTTACTGCAGTCATGTTAAGGCTATCTTCTTGCTGTTTTTCCCCTGATGCATTCATAATCATTACTTCTGCGGTGGGCAGTGGCAAGTTTTATGCATGCGGTTGAGTGCTGATAGGCTATATGCAATTAAAGGCTCATTATTGTGAATTATATGGTTAATTGTTTACCCTTTACAATAAGGTTAATTAGTTAACTACTTTAGTTAACACGAACTAAGCATGTACAATACAATATCTTAGTTCGTTTCATCATTTACTAATGTTTTTTTTAAATCAAAAGTTGTGCTTGTTAACATTAGTTAATGAACTGTGAACTAACAATGAACTGTATTTTCATTAATTAATATTAACAAAGATGAATAAATACTGTAATGGATTGTTCATTGTTTTTTCATGTTAGTTAATACATTTACTTACATTAACTAATGGAACCTTATTGTAAAGTGTTACCGGTTTATTAATATAAGTGTGCGATTAGTCGACTAATTGCTAAAAATTAACGACTACTAGTCGACCAGAAAAATCTTTAGTCTAGGGCAGCCTTAATTAAGTGTGAAAACAACTGAAGGAAACATCTTTCAAATTTGCTAAATGAAGCCAGCTAATATGATTAATATTTTTTTTGTTTTTTGTTTCTGTACCCAATATTTAAAAAAAATACTAATTACAAATGCTATGAAAATCGGTGCATCCCTAATAATATGTCTATATAGTTATTGTACATTTTTCTTTCACTTTTAGTTTTTGTTACTTTAGTACTTCAAGTTAAACTAAAATAAAATAAGAAAATGATTCCTTGGCAACTAACTTAAAATAATTTTAACGTTTTTATATTTTATTTGCTTAACAACAACTACCCTTCTGTTTGTGTTTCTCCATTTGTTCCCGTAGGGTTTCCACGTGAGCAGAAGCACGTGTGGTTTGCCGATGGTATCCTGCCGAATGGTGAGGTCGCAGACACCACCAAACTCTGTGTACAGACCCGGAGATCCTCTCAGGAGTCGAGCCCAGTAACACCAGACCCGCCGGGGGTGAGACGGCTTAATCCTCTTAACTGATGCTGGAGAGAACTGATAATGACAACTGAAGTCATTAATTGATTCGCTGCCTTTCAGCCCAATGGTACATTTCCTGGCGAGTGTGATGAGAGCGCCGGAGGAAGTTCTGACAGCGCTGCCGAGGTGAGCCGCCCGCCCATCAGAGGCCCGTGGGACTACGGCCTGCTCTGTGCGGTGGGCAGCTGTGTGCAGAGAGCGGTCAGTCTGGTGCCGGAGGACGACGACGGTCTGCCTCCACTGCTCATTACCACAGGAGAGGAGGAATATGGGGGTGAGGACTTTTAAAGGCTTAAACTAGAGGGTAGCCATCATTTTGACGGCCTCTTTTTGTCTAAATGGTAGGACTAGGTGATAAACCAACATCAATGTTAATCAAAAAACAAATCCACAAAATCGAAAATAAACTTCTGAGTAATTTACGATATTTAGCCTACATCATTTTAGACAATCAGTTTCCTTTCTCTTTGGAGTGTTACAAGCTCTTGGTGAATAAAGAAGATCTGTAAAGTTGCAAAGACTAAAGTCTCAAATCCAAAGCGATATTCTTTATAAAAGTTAAGAGTCAACCACACCCCCCTAAAACGGCTCGTTAAAACACGCCCCCACATGTCTATGTCACTACGTGGGAAGATTTGCATAACAGCACCCAAATGTTCACGCAAAGAAAGAAGGCGTAACTTTGATTCTTGCTGTTGCTGCCGCTGCCATGTTGTGGGGACGCTGTTTTTTTCTTTGTGTTGGAGTAGTTGCTTTGTTTTGGATTCATGAAGTGGTCATGACTAGAAATCAGTGGTTAAGTTGTATTTACAACACTGTTCCAGAACAGTTCAAACCAAATATTCAGATGTGTGCAGCGCATTTTACAGAGGATGAGGACTGTTTTCTGTGAGAGTAGCCTAAAATGCCGGTGTCTGTTTCTATAAAGTGGGGCAACTTTGCAAGGACAGTCTGGCGCTTCTGACTCACAGCCTGTAAGTACATTTACATATTTTAAAGGATTTGCCAATGATGATTCAAACTCGAGTTTTGAGCAGTGTAGAGTAGAGCTGGTTGTTTGTTGTTTCTCAGATCACAAATGCAGACATGGTTTTATGTTTACGCAGCGCAATACTCAACTCAACGCGTAAAAACACAGTATAAGTCATTATAATCAGTAATTATGTCCCCACTGGATGCAACAAATGCCTCGTTTGTAATGAGTTTTATTGGTTTTGTCTCATCGTGCTGGGACATGGCATCACAGTATTGTAAGTGTATTTGAGTTTGCGTAACATTTTTGAGGTATTTGGCCAATCACAACGCACTGGATAGCTGGCCAATCAGAGCACACCTCGCTTTTCAGAACGATGAGCTTTGTAAAAATCAACGCGTTTCAGAAAGGCGGGGCATAGAGGAGCAACAATAATGTACAGTAGCCTATGTGGAAAATAATGTGTTTTTTGAACCTTAAACCACATAAACACATTTAATTACACCAAATACACAAAATAATGTTCTTTTTAGCAACGTCATATGACCCCTTTAAATTCTGCTGTGAAACAGCTCTAAAAGACAACAATGTTGTTAGTCAGCTCAAATCAGTACAGTGTTGTTTTTACAGTTCAATAGCAGTGTAAAATGTATAAATTATAAAAAAAAAAAAATCAGCATATAGTGTGAATGAGTGGTGCAGTTTTGTTTAGAACACATACTGAAGCACGCGTGACGTGAAGCTCAGCGTCTGCCGTCTCACTACATGAGGACATGAACACATGAACATTTCACCATTTCTTTTGAGAAAACTATCATCAGTAACACACAGAAACTCGAGTCTACGCTACCACCTGGTTTAATTTGAAGAAATAATTACAGAAATATATTACTTTTGTAAAGTAAAAATTTACTTTTCCTCTGAAATAATAATACAACTTTTTAAAGCATTACTTTGAATTATTATTGTTAATAGTATTATTAATATTACAATTTTAAGGAATATCATACATCCATATTTTATTTTTAATTTAGCACTTGTTAAAGTTTTATGAATTCACTTCATTAGAAAACTTTTTTGATAATAAATTTGTATTAAATCATAAAACACAGAATCCAGAAAAAATTTAACAGAAAACACAAAATTTGTGGGAAAAAAATTAATGGGGCCATGAATTAAAAGGTAGTTTATTCTGTGGAGTTTACGCTATGTTCAGATTTTGTCTCATGGTCGAACAAATATATGGAATGCATAAATGGAATGCATTTTCTTGTTGTTTTAATTAAATATTGAATGTTGTGGTGAATATTGTTTTGTTTGGGGTTTTTTTGGGGGGCAATATCGTCCAGCCCCACTAAACAGGTGATTTTTAACCAGAATCATGCTGCTTCAACAATACATTGGAGATACTGTAATTACTAGATGAGAACATTTGAGAAATTCATGCCCTCTGTTGCAACACTTATGGCAAAATAGATCCATGTGCTGCTTTGTTGATGACAGCAAAATATTATTTACGTTTAAGTCAGTTGATATCCTAATTGCTGCTGACAATTTGGTAGTTATTTTGTGACTGATTCTTCATGGTGTGTTTTCCTGAAATGTCTAATTTTCTTTTCACTTCATTACAGATTTATTAGTTGAGGAACGTCCTGCTGCTTGCCAAATATTGCTGCTGTTGGAAGAGGGAGGCCCACAGCCACTGACCTTCGTGCTCAACGCCAATTTACTGGTGAACGTCAAGATCGTCGCATGTATGTTACGTTATCTCAATCTGATTGAAATATCTGATCATGTCCGGCTTGTTCATATGCTAAACATCATAACTCTCTCTCTGTTCGTGTTGTAGATGGTGGGAAGAGGTGCTGGTGTCTGAGCTCTAATGGTCTTCAGGCAGTGGGCCAGAAGGAGCTGGTGTTTATAATTGAGTGTCTCGCAGAGGAGAACAGCCTGCCTAGAGACCTATTCAACCTGTATGTTAGTATCTACGAGGATGCACAGAAAGGTACGTCACACAAAACACTTCACACTACAGGAAAAAACATTGTGTTTTTATGCACTGGTCAGTTTTTGGGCTTTTCATAATGTGTTGTTTAAGTCTAGTGGAAAGACAACATCCAAAAGTGTTTATTTGATCTATTTGTGTCTGTACATTTTAATTATAATACATATCTTTAAAGGCCATTTCCTCAAAATAGGTATTTGCTCCACTTCAGCAGCACTTGCATACACCAAACTTTACAGTTTTTTGCTTAATCCATGGTGATTTTTTTTTTTTCTGGCTGTTGACAGTATTTAATTTTTTCTAGAATAATAGTAAATGTATTTCTCAAAGTAAAAATAATATTAATAATAATAAAATAATATAACAATAATATAAAATAATAAAATAATAAGTAAAAATAATATTAATAATAACAATATTACAACTTAATTAGATTATTAGAAGCAGTAGTAGTATTAATATTATTATAATAAAGGAATATCTTACAACCCCGATAAATTTCATCCATGTTTTAATTAATACAGTGTACAATTTCTGTACTGCAGCACTTTTTGACAAAATAAAAATGTGGTTTTGTTGGAAATTATATTGTTATATTTATTGTATAAATTGTATATTTATATATTTTTTTATTGTTATATTTATTGTATAAATTGTATATTATATATATAGTATATATATATATATATATATATATATATATATATATATATATATATATATATATATATATATATATTACATTACATTACATTTACATTTAATCATTTAGCAGACACTTTTATCCAAAGAGACTTACAAATGAGAACAATAGAAGAAATCAGACCAGCAAGAGAACAACAACAATATACAAGTGACATGACAAGTCTCAGTTAGTGTCTAGCACAGAACACGTAGCTATGTTTTATTTTTTTTTTCAAGAATAGAATAGAAAAGAAAAGGTAAGTGCTAGTATTAGTTGGTTAAGTGCTGGCGAGAAAGATGTGTCTTTAGATGTTTTTTGAAAATGAGTAAAGACTCAGCTGTTCGAATTGAGATCGGGAGGGTCATTCCACCAGCTGGGAGCAGTCCAGGAAAAGGTCCGTGAGAGTGATTTTGAACCTCTTTGGGATGGCACCACAAGGCGCCGTTCACTTGCAGAGCGCAAACTTCTGGAGGGTGCATAAGATTGAACTAATGAGCTTAGGTATGTTGGCGCCGTGCCAGTGGTCGTCTTGTAGGCAAGCATCAGTACCTTGAATTTGATGCGAGCGGCTACTGGTAGCCAGTGTAACCTGATGAGGAGAGGAGTAACATGAACTGTTTTTGGCTCATTGAAGACAACCCTCGCTGCTGCATTCTGGATCAGTTTTAGAGGCTTTATAGTACATGCAGGAAGGCCCGTATATATATATATATATATATATATATATATATATATATATATATATATACACACAGGTACACACACATTTTTTTTTTTATTTATATATATACTTTTTTTGTATTGACTAAACTGTTAATGTTTCATAAATTGGCTTAAACAACATTTTTGCTAATAAAAATCCACAATCCCTTCTGAAACAACCTGTGAAATTTCATTTTCTAGAAATGTATGCAAATGAGTGTTTCATTAGCATCATTTGCATATTTAAACATACTATACAAAAGCACTGTAATCAGTCATCTGAAGATGTATGATGATATCTGTTAGTATAATTTTTACCCCATTTCCCTGTTGTGTCTTACTTTAAAGGAGAGATAAAACATTCGTTATTTACTTTTTCATGACTACATTCCACCCCCTTAGAAGTAAACAGTTTTTTTTTTTTTTTACTACTGCACTGATAAATTAGTAACAAAATAGATTTATACCAGCAAAAACAATTAGTTTTGATGGGTTTTTTTTTTTTTTTGTTGAATGATATTTGATCTGTTTTACAAAAACACAAACTATTCGGGATGTAAATGAGTGAAGTTTATACTGTGTTTTTCTTATTTTTCCCCACTTAGGGAAGTTCATCGAGCACCTTGGCAACGTGACGTTCACTGACAGTTTCCTGGGCAGTAAAGATCACGGGGGTGTCCTGTTCTTCACTCCAACCTTTCAGCCCCTGGATGGTCTTGCTCTGCCGCAGGTCTCGTTCCTCTGTGGTGTTTTGATCCAGAAACTGGAGGTTCCCTGGGCTAAAGTGTTTCCCCTCCGACTGCTGCTCGCTCTGGGGGCACAATACAGCGGTGAGCCCAAACATCCTTTAGTATAAAAGAGAAAAAATGTTATTATAATATTGCTATTAAAATATATAATGTTATATATAAGTACCACCTCCTTCCATTCATGATGTGTTCATGATTTTTTGTTTTTTTTTACTGTGTTTTGGTGGGCTTTGGTTTGCGTGAGTTTGTTTTTATAGGTTTGGGCCACACCATCATGAATCTGCTCACAGTACGTGTTCACATTTAACCCTAAAATATTTGACTTATTCATATAAATGTGCAATGTATTGTTTAAAAATGTACACTGCTGTTCAAAAGTTTGGGGTCGGTAAGATTTTGTAATATTGAATAGTTGTAAAATATTACATTGATGCAAAATGCATCACATTTTGATACAGTTATGCAAATCTAAATTTTCAGCATCATTCCCCCGGTCTTCAGTGTCACATGATCCTTCAGAAATCATTCAAATATGCTGATTTGCTGCTCAAGAAACATTTCTGATTATTATCAATGTTGAAAACAGTTGTGCTGCTCAATATTTTTGCCTCCTTGCAAAATAAAAGCATTAATTTCTTTTTCAAAAAAAAAAAAGACTCCAAACTTTTGAACCTTTGAAATGATGCTGTTTATTTCTGCTTAAGGCTTATTGGTTCTCAAAGATGAAAGATGTGCAACTAAGGTCAAGATCATAATCCAGACTATTTGGTACTAACCTTATATACAATATCTAAATTTTAGGTTTATTGTGGTTTAAGTTAAATGTAAAATATGTGATTTGCCCTGAAAGATTTTAAATGAATACCAAAGGCAGGAATCAAAGATGGTAGTTTGGTTAAGATGTTTTTCCTCTTTTCTAACCGGAGTCTCGAGTTCAGCTCAGGACAGATAATGAAGGAGATTAGAGAGCACTCGAGACTCAAACCCGAGGCCAAACAGTGTGTGCTTCGGCTCTGAGCCACTCTCGATTTCTGAGAGTTAAAGAGCTTCTTTGGTCTCTAACGATTGTGCTTGCAAGTACACTTATGGCCAATTTTCTGGATGCAGGCATGGAAAATGTGGTACATCTCTGCAAAATAGGTTTATTTTGCATCTAAATTGGTTTATTACCAGTTAGTCTACTTTGCAGATTCATTTTAGTATAAAGGTAAACGTAAACATGTTATCAAGTTTTAACTTTTGGCCTTTTAACCCAAAATCCTTTGTTTATTTATGGCTTAAAATGATTTTATGCTTTTATTAGTTTATTCAGAATATTCAATGCAAAATCTAATAAAGTGAAAAATAATCAAGGCATGTTTTTCCTCTGATTTGATTGATTTAACAAAAAGGGTTTTAACAATGTTTTATTTATAAACACCAAAATAACATTACATAACACACATACATTAAGGGAATATTTCACCTACAAATGACAATTTGATGAAAATCTGCTCACCCTCAGCCCATCCAAGATGTAGATGAGTTTGTTTCTTCATCAGAACAGATTTGGAGAAACATAGCATTGCATCACTTGCTCACCAGTGGATCCTCTGCAGTGAATGGGTGCCGTCAGAATGAGAGTCCAAACAGCTGATAAAAGCATCACAATAATCAGAAGGATCCTTTGCTGAGCAAGTGATGCAATGCTACATTTATCCATATCTGTTCTCTTGAAGAAACAAACTCATCTACGTCTTGGATGTCCTGAGGGTGAGGACTTTTTTTTTTTTTTTTTTTTTTTAGCAAATTTTGGGTGAACTGTTCCTTTAGCTTTAGGCCTATCAACCTTCATTCTTGTGTTTTGTTGATTCTGACACAGGATCTGAGGAACTACCAGTACAGTTTACCTGTGGTGGAAAGCCTGCGAGTGCACATGGAGATGGGCAACAGCTACATCGACATTCCCAAGTCCAGGTTTAATGAGGTCAGAGTTATGTTTGAGTTGTGCAGCTGTCAGGCTTCAGTGTTATTGTGTTGTTGAATGTGTTGTGTTGTTCTGGCTGTTGTAGATGCTGAAGGTGGTGAACTCCTCTAATGAACACGTGATCAGTTTCGGCGCCTGTTTCAGCACTGAGGCCGATTCTCACTTGGTTTGCGTGCAGAACGAGGACGGAAGCTACCAGACGCAAGCCAACAGTATACCAGGAAAAACCAGGAGAGGTTTGTTAGTCACTGCTACTAGAGCTGGGCGATATAGCTCAAAATCTTTAATAACTTTGTGTTTTCTCTTTAATGTCTTCAAACTATTTTCTTTTTTAATCAGATGGACCCACATTTAAATAATTTCAAGCCATTGTAGACAAGTAGATTCAAAATATTTAATGCAATATCGAAAAATCAAGGGAAAAGTAATCAAGGCATGTTTTTCCCATTGAATTTACATAAAGAAAAATTTTTTGCACCAAAATAACATTAAATAAAACAGATAATTTCAACTACATATATTTGTCTAAAATAATCAAAGCATGTTTTCTTACTGTTTTTGACTGAATTAACACGAAGAAAAAATATTCAATCGTTTTTATTTATATACACAAATATTACATAATACACATTATTTTACCTACATATGTTTCTGAAAAATAATTAAGGCATGTTTTCTTACTGTTTTTGACTGAATTAACACAAAGAAAAAAATTACATTAAATCGTTTTCATTTATATGCATACAAATATTTAGATGATTATTTAAACTTACAAGTACTAACATTTTATATCTGAGGTGATTACGCTGTGATACTTGCAAGTTGCAAGACAAGGAAGGATCACAAAACCAGTTTAATTTGATCGAAATCTTTAGGAAAACCAAACTCTCAAATGTACTTTGGTTAGCACCAAATGTTTTGGTGTGAAATCACTCAAGTTGTTTGTTGTATAATATTTGTTATGTAATATGATAAGTGGATGTTTCACCGGATCCTCTCTTTCTTTTGCAGTGACTGGAGCGAGTTTTGTGGTTTTTAACGGTGCTCTGAAAGCCTCATCGGGATTCATAGCCAAATCCAGCATCGTGGAGGGTAAAGCTGTCACACAAATCATTTTCAAACACTTCCTTAGGTCATCACTCTCAAAAAGTTTTATCGTCAACTCTCCTTATTCATCTTTAGATGGGTTAATGGTGCAAATCCCTCCGGAGACCATGGAAGGTTTGCGACAGGCCCTCAGGGACCAAACCGACTTTCAGATCCCCTGTGGAAAGGCAGATTCGGATGAGACACGGGAAAATGTGAATGTACGCTGGGTGGACTGGACCGCACCTGTCAACACTGGGTACCAGCAATTTATCATATACATTAACACTATCAAAAGATTTTCTTATTGCTTTTGAAAAGCTCACTTAAGGATGCATTTATTAGATCAAAATACACAATATAAACAATAATATTTTTACAATTTCAAAGTAACTTGTTTTCTATTTGAATGTATTTTAAAATGCATTCCTGTGATGCAAAGCTGAATTTTCAGCATCATTACTCCAGTCTCCAATGTCACATGATTCTTCAGAAATCGTTCTGATATGCTGATTTGCTGATTAAAATTGTTATCATCAATGTTGGAAACACAGGAATAAATTACTATTTAAAATATACAAATAAAAAACAATTATTTTATATTGTAATAATATTTTTATCAAATATATGCAGCCTTTGTGAGAAGAAGATACTTAAAAAAAAAAAAATTGGAATGATTTCAAACTTTTGGCTAATAGTGTACGTTCTCATCAGATGCTTTCTTATGCAGGTTTGGTATGCCAATAATGTACTGAATAACCACTTTACTGAATGATAAAGCACTATTGATCTATTTGGCCGATGTTGCAAGTGACCTTGAAAATGTTAGCTGCATTAATTAAGCACTATTTAATATTCATTCTTTAAGCTTCCTTTGATTGTTAAGATGCTGTGTCAGGTGAAAAATAATTCCCCTAAGACAGTATAACGTGTAGCATGTTTGCAGAGTCATCAGTCCGGTGGATGGCAGGTCTCTAGAGG
Source organism: Cyprinus carpio (assembly GCF_018340385.1). Taxonomy (NCBI): domain Eukaryota; kingdom Metazoa; phylum Chordata; class Actinopteri; order Cypriniformes; family Cyprinidae; genus Cyprinus; species Cyprinus carpio. The sequence goes on along the minus strand of NC_056581.1, from coordinate 18,575,814 downwards.
GAGTGTCAAGCGTCAAGATCCAACAGGACTCGGATTTTGAGATGGACGGCCAAACCATCAGGTGTACTGAGGTGTGTACGGCATGATGCCTGCTAAAGGAGGAATTTTATTGGTGTCTTCTCTGCTTCAATCATGTGCTATCTCTCCCGTTAGGTCTTCTATCTGCTGAAGTCTTCAGACGTCTCTCTGTCTGCCGTCCTCACATCATCGGCTCAGTTTCAGAGAGAGATCGCCACCGCCAGCTGCGCCACCCTCTGCCAGCACCTCTCTGTGCTCGTGGCCAATGGATTCAACTCTCTCGCTCTCCGGGTCTCCACCGACTCAGACATGGTAAATTATTGTGGGCACAGCAGTGTTGGCTTAAAAACTCTGGAAATATCTTGCTGGGCTAAGACCTACCCATTTTCCAATGTAAGATCAAAATTTCACGGTTGTCCACAAAAAAAAAAAAAAAAAGAAAAAAAAATTTAAGGTTTTTTTTGGCTTTTTTGGTTTTAGGTTAAGGTTAAAGTTAGCTTTTGAAAATTAATAAATTAACACTAGCTATAAATATTAGTATTGCAATTTTACTAGACACTACCATTTAAAAGTTTGGGATCAGCAAGATTTTTAAGGTTTTCATCAATGCTGCATTTATTTGATCAAAACTACAGAAAAAAAAACAGTAATATTGTGAAATATTATTACAATTTAAAATAAGAGTTTTCTATTTTAATATTCTTTAAAATATAATTTATTTCTGTGATGTGCAGCTGTATTTTCAGCATTATTACTCCAGTCTTCAGTGTCACATGATCCTTTGGAAAGCATTCCAATATGCTGATTTATTATTAATGTTAATTATTAACAGTTGGGCTACATAATTCTTTGAAAGAAATTTATATTTTTTTAAGCATGGATATGTTAAATTGCTAAAAAGTGATTGTAAAGCCTTATATTGTTACAAAAGATTTCTGTTTTGAATAAATGCTGTTCTTTTTAACTTTTTATTAATCAAAGAATCCTGAAAAAAGTATCTCAGGGTGCAAAAAAAAATATTAAGCAGCACAAGATGCTTCTTTATAAAAAATTACTAATATTAAGTATTTTAAAAATACATAATTTTTAACATTACTATTGTAAAATTGCATGTGTGTGTAATATTAGTTTTATGTGATATTTTTTAGAATTATAATTTTTTTTTAAAAATGTCATGTTTTTTCTTAAATACTTTTATTTTGCAGTGAAATATTTCAGTTATATTTCTTATTTTGTTTTATGTTTTGATTTAGTAGTAATAACACTAAAAATAATCATATGTGACCCTGGACCACAAAACCAGTTTCAAGTCTCAATCTGATTTATGCATCATCTGAAAGCTGAATAAATAATCTCTCCATTGATGTATGGTTTGTTAGGAGGACAATATTTTTTTGAGATACAACTATTTGAAAATCTGGAATCTGAGGGTGCAAAAAAATCAAAATACTGAGAAAATTGCCTTTAAAGTTGTCCAAATGAATTCTTAGCAATGCATATTACTAAACAAAAATAAGTTTTTACATAATTACGGTAGGAAATATACAAAATATCTTCATGAAACATGATCTTCACTTAATATCCTGATGATTTTTGGCATAAAAGAAAAATCTATAATTTTGACCCATACAATGTATTGTTGGCTATTGCTGCAAATATACCCCAGAGACTGCTTTTGTGCTCCAGGGACACATATAAATTGTTGTTACAGTAATATCCATATATAATCATGAAATTATAAAACCTGAAGCCTTTTTTGATCACATTTTCAATCTTGAAAGCACTTGAATCATGCAGTTGTAAGTTTGTAAGTTTGCATCTGTACAAGGTGACATAAAATGATTTACACTGCCGCTTTTTTGGAAAAAATATTCACTGGCATCACTTTTTATTTGTTAGCAACTCCCAAGTCACTGTAATGTAGATTAAATGCATAAAATGCATTTGTAACCCTCTCATTGTTGTGTTTTTGTAGGTTGAGTACCAGGCTGGCTCTGGTGGCCACCTCCTGCCTCAGAAGTATATGAATGATCTGGACGGGGCTCTAATTCCTGTCATCCACGGAGGAAGCTCCTGTGTCCCCCATCAGGCCATGGACATGGAGTTTTTCTTCTACATCTCACTGAGCATTTGAAAGCTGGTGACTTACAAACTTTGCATCCACAGGCAGCCATTGGGACCTCTATGACTGGTGCCAATGAATCGCAGATACGGATACCCAGACTTTGTATCTGATCTCTGACAAGGTATGGAGAGTTTGATGCATTTTAAAGGAACTTCACTGAAGTGGAACTATATTAGCGACCCTTTAGAATAAAGCAGAGGTCAGCAACAAAAATAAAAACGTGAGAACTTTGCTGTGCTTCTTCGTGTTTCAATGGATGCCGGTCGATGAATGTTGGTTTGAATGCGAACAGAATTGTTTATGTATGACTGTGATGTCAGATATACCGATAATTATAATCGTTACTTGATTGCACATGTGGCAACCGAGCATATGAAGTGCTGCATTTCTTTATGTCTGTTTTTTCCGAGCTGGAATCTGCTGTTTTTTCCCCATCCGTCATAATTTAATGTTACCTTATGAAGTAGCTTCATGTGGACTTAAGAATCCATATGAAGGTTTTATGTACTGATTATTGTACTTTCTAAGTACTGCATCTTATGGTTAGCCATTTTTCTCAATCTGTAAAATACACAGAGAGTAAATACACATCGGTTTGATTGCTCAAAACATATATGCTAATTAGATTAAGCTTAAATACTATTTTTGGAACAGACAGTTCATGTGTTGATTAAAGGTGATATTTTTGATAGGGCATCGAAATTACAAATTAAAACTCATTCTGCAATTACAACCCCAAAAAATCTTATGCTTATGAAAACATTGTTTCACATCACATATATTACCAAAAAAGAAAAGAAAAAGGAGTTCAGAGTAAAGAAAAGGGATGATGGGATCTCTATGAAAAGATTTGCTTTAACATTTATGTTATTATTTTCACACTACTACATTAATTAAAGAAAAGGCCATTTATTGAGATCTTTAAATGGCTTTCTTTTACTATTAGTTAATTTTTACTGGACAAACTGGAAAACAGGCCCATCTGTTAACACTACAAATGTGTTTCTGGAATTGAAAAATCCTTAGAGCTTTGAATGTTGGCCTGAAAAAATATCAACACATCTGAACACTTTTACATGTTTTTTTATTTTATTTTATTATTATTAAAATTTGGTCAGCCCACCATGATGAGTTAACAAGGCTGCCAAATGTCCTTAATGTACTATAGACATTAAATATCTGTCATTTTTAATGGGTTTGACAGATTCTTTTGAATCTCTTTCCTTATAAAATATGCTGGATGGTGTTTCTGAATTAAGTATCCATTTTATAAATGCAATAACCTTTATTTCTTTCACTAGACTGTGATCCTACATTTTTACATTCACCTCAAAATGTACCTTAAACCTGCAAAACAAAGATTTTTTCCCCTCAAATGAATTCTGATTCTATTGAAGCCATTAATTCTTAAATGCTGCAGCTTAACAAAAATCTAAATTAATTAATTTGCAAAATGCACTTTTACTGTCGTTGGTGAAATGAAATACAGGACGAGTGATTGTTACTATTTTTTTAATTCATTTTTTTTTTCATAGTGATAAAACACAACATAAACAGTGATGAATCAGTTTATTTGATATATTGACTGGTATATTTAAATAATCTGAAGGCCTCTATAATTCTGTCATAAACCAAATACAAATGTTCTTAAGATAAAGATGATTGTTGTGGAAGGATAGAGATTAAATGTGAAATTAGTTGAGCATTTTATAGACATCTCAGACCTTTTCCCATATATTTGGGCTTTGTGGAATATTTTGGGAGTTATATTGTTTTCTCACTGTTACTGATTAATTAAATCATCACAATTAAAGTATTTTTATGCTTTACAAAAAGCTGTTAAGATGTACCAGTTTGCATAATGTATATCTATTTATTCTTGAAAACCAGATTTATTTGATGATTTATCTGGTAGGGGACCTAAGGATGTTCTTCAAAACAACATTCATTTCTAATATGTATCTCATGTAGAATAATAAAATTTTGATAAATATACAAATTCGTTGTCTCCTGCTCATTTATGACATGTTTCTAACAGCCTTTTGTTTTACCATTTAGATGAAGTGAGATTTTCTAAATGGGTGATTTGCTGCAAATGTACTGCTCACATTATAGAGTTCTGTTGTACTTTTTTTATTTTTTAAAAGACATTGTGAACATCAAACACAACACACAAGCAAAGGTACATTATGTTCCATACACAGTGACTCAAATGTATTACGAATGAATTTGTATGTTGGCAAGCTGAATGTCTATGCCAGAAATGCCAGCAGCTGAATGGTGTAGTTTGAGTCATTTTAATGTGTTTGTATCCTGTTTTCTTAGCTATTGAAGCTGTAGCCACATTCATAACCAATTGTTTCTGTTAAGTCGTATTTGATTGTAAAGGTGCGGTCACATCAGTGAAATTTCACAGGCGAAAAAAAAGGACCATTGTCAGTAGTGCAGAGATGTATGGAGCACTGCTTTCACAGAAGTCACTTTCATACCAAGTAGATTTAAGTAGAACGTGTGAAATCTGCATGGGTAAATCTTCACATGGTACTCACATGCCGGTTCCTATGGGAATGACTGGATTTTGACCATGAAATTTCAAAAAGCAGTAGTAAATGTGACCTCACCTTAAGGATTCATGGTTAAAATTGTTTTAGATTAGATTGAAGAGTATAGATGTTATTTGTTCCGTTTCAATGACCAGCAATCATTTGGTGTCAGTGCAAATTGATGCCTTTGTTATGGTCAAAATGTTTATAATAGCAACCATTCAGTGTCCAAAGATTTCTGTGAAGTCACCGTGTCGCTTGAGCTGCTCGGTTTGCATGGAGTGTCTTCTCATCAACATCCTCCTGGTCTTTTGATCCTTCGGAAAACCCGCAGGAGCCGAGGGAATGTAGGGCTTTGTCCCTGCCGCTACACCACAAACTGCTTTGTTGCCGGAGCTGATGCTGCTTGGATTGCCACTTCCGGTGATATTTGGGATTGGTGTATGCTGGTTCAGCGGAGGGAGGAAACCAGCTCGAGGATGGGAGATGGGATCCAAAAGCGCCCCAGAGCCCTGACGTTCGTAGCCGATGGGATTCCTCCTGTGCAACTGCGTCAACGAAGCGCTCTCAAGAGATTCCCTGGAGCCCACCAAGATAGGAGAACGCGAGTTAGTAAGTTTTCTCTTCTCCAGCTGTCCTTTACGGTCTTCTGGAGAGTTGGCGAGGCTCACCGATAGTTGGGAATCGGAGCTGTAGTGGTCCATTCCTAGTTTCCTCCTCTGGATGATGTTGCGGAGACTGGACACGGCCAAATTTGGCAGGGATTTGTCCGGGTACTTCTCAGCCGGTAAAGCTTCCGCGCTGCTTTTGGAGTGAAGATTGGGATGGGATAAAGAGTGCAGGGATGATAAGCTATCAAAGGACATGTTTCGGCACAGTGCTCCTTCCGGTCTTAAACCTTCACGATTTCTTCCTTGTCGTAGAGTTTGACTCAAAGAGTTGGTTTCTTTCAAATCAACACTGCAATGCCGCGATAGTGGCGTGTTATCAAAAGCCAATCTGTTCATTCTGAAAGTAATTTCCTCTTCAGGCGTGATGTCCGGGAGTTCCTCCGTAGCGGAGATGCTTTTGGCATGCTGTTGGGCCAAGAAAGACTGTGGGATCTTCAGCCAAGGCTCGGAATGTAATCTTTGGAGATTGTGGATTTTGCTCAACCGACTGTTTACCAGGGAAACCTGGTGGGATGGAGAAGTTGGTTGGGAATTAGTCATGCTTCGGAGGTCCTGGAAGGAAAACTTGTGCTCTGTAGTACTAGAAGAAAGAGTGCCCTGTGGAGATGTACTGAGGAGAATATCAGATGGAGAAGCACAGGGAACAATTGTAGAACTCCATTGTTCCACCATTGCAAGCGGAGGAATGGTTAAGTGCTGTTTCGCCATTTGCCTTCCGCATGCCAGTTTGTCAGGGGTTATGATGATGACCTCTTTTCCTCTGGCTTTGCAGGCATCTATCAAGATTTTAAGAGTTTCTTCATCACTGGCATTGATGCCGTATATCAGAGCCGAAGAACTGGTGTGGTCCTCAAGACACGGATCCGCCCCGCTACCCAAGAGCAGCGCCACCACCTCAGGACCGGCTTGCTCCAGACAGGCGTGCATTAGAGCCGTCTTCCCACTCTTGTCCTGGATGTTCGGATCAGCACCACTTTCAAGCAGGTACCCAACCATCTTAGCCTTCGAAACACTTTGGTGGTCCATATGCCTGCTCCTGCAGGCGACCATCAAGGGTGTTTCGCCACACTCATTACTCTCATTAATATAAGCACCTCCTTCCAGGAGTAGCCGTGTGAGACGGAGACGACTCAGATAGACGGCCTTAAGCAAGGAGTTGCCATCAGTGTTGACAACTTGTAGACCTTCCATCTTCACCTCTTTCACTGTGACTCGCACCTGATGGGGATCACGTATGTTGCCATGGCAAAGCCTGTAAAGAGGGGAAAAAGGTTAGGTATTGCATGGTCTGTCACAATGGATGTATGGAAGACAGTCCATTTGAAAACCTCTTCTTATGGAAAATTACACGCATTACATCTGCAGAATGGAAGTCTTGAGTAGCTTTGAATTATCTTATTGTGTTCGCCTCGTTATTAGATGCTTGATTGGTTGCAAAATAATGAAATGAAGCCAAATGCACTTTCCCACTCTGTTTCTTTACGCAGTCCTGCTCAGCAACAAGCTCCTTTTTTGAAGAATTACAGCTCTCCCTCTCAAGCAATTTTATTTATTAATTTTTTTTGAAAAGCTAAATTCAATAAACCGAAGCAGAGACCTTGGCTTTATTGTTTGCCATTACTGCCAGACAACATTCTTTGCACTGCCTGTCCTTTTCAGCTTGAGCGCAAAGCTTGGCCTTACTCACACTTTCTTTAGGAACGGCATCTTTCTAAAGGCCATTGTGTTTGTCGTCCTTGGTGTTACTTTCTCAGAGCACTGACACACGCCTGCAGAACATCATGCCTCTGATTAGGGTTTATAAAGGGTTTCTGAATACATTTTAAGTCAATTGGAGAGATGGTAGGCGCTTATGTAAAGAAGGTATAGATACTGTATTCAGTTCCTATATCTGAGAGATGCAATATAAAGAATGCTTCCATGGTTCTCAACTGTGAATGAGACCTTTTTTTCAAAATTCTTTTTCAAATTTGCATGTGTTAAAGTCAGCATGAACACATGCACACTTTTTACTCTGAATTTGCTAGTAAATTTCACAATTGATTACAAAGAAATAGCAAGCAAAACATAAAATTTTGAAGTAGAAAGTCTGAAATAGTGTTTTCTTGGAAAACATACTCCGGTAATCTTACTACTTTTAAAAATATTTTTTGCACAGCGTTAACGTACATTCCTGGTGTTATTGTGTACAGTTAATTAGTACAGTTATTTCAGAGATAATTTCTGTATTTTTGCAATCTTTCACCAAAATGCAATGCTTTACTTTGCTTCTCAAATGACTCTCCTTTTCAGCTGATGCTCGTGTGGTGCACTCCGTTTCTCGCTGAATGTCAAGTTTCACTCAGAAATGTCAGGTTACAGAAGCAAAACGCTTGCAAATGTCATTTCATCTGGATTGTAATCACGTTGCATGCTGCAGGTGTTGAAATGAAAACCCCAGCTCTGCCTGTCAGTGAAACATTATCAGTACTGACTGTCCAAGTAGCAATTGCATTTCCTCTATGTGACAACAAGGGTTTGAGCAAGTTGTCATGAGCAGCTTGCACGCTGTTACCATGGAGGAAATGATGATTGCTTTTGAGTAGCTGTGACTTCTACCCTGTCAGCGATGTTCTGCTGAGCTGCTCAACTCTACTGGGAGCAGGTAGAGAAACTCCAGCTTTGCACTTAAATTGGTCTTTGGAAATCCTGCCCAGCTGTTAAGAGAGAAAACTCAGAAAACCACTCCATGCCTTTCGCTTCAATTCTTCAAGCTTTTGTAATGTACATGGAAAGATGATGTACGAAACAGCATATTCAGTATGCACTTGAGATTTTGAAGAGGTCGCAAAGTGTTTCTATTCTAAACAAGGTACTGTGGTTCAAAGCGCTCCGTGCTCTGTGCCAACTTAACCAGTGAATCACAAGAAAATAGATCTAACAATGCTTTAAGCGAACCTCATTCAGTCAACTTTGTGACATGGGAATAGAATATGATCTGCCTTCAGTTTGCATATGAAAAAAAAATTAGGTGTGATTGTCTTAAGCTGCTCATTTCATCATTTAATGTCAAAAACTACAGAGTTGCAGTGTTGATGCAAAAGTAAATAGATAAAGAAGAAAAATACATTTTGTTCTTACCGTGTAATCAGAAATTTAGACCGATCTGGATGGAGGCTGAAGTCAGTGATCACAGCTGCTCGTCTGTCTGTGGTGTAAATGCGTTTGACTGTGCTTTCATTGCAGGCTGACGTTGATCAGATCTAAGCGACAATGAGAGGTGCATGATTCACATGCTGGGAGAGAAACAGGCAGGATGGGAGAGAGAGAGAGAGAGAGAGAGAGAAGCAGGAAAGCATCAAGACTCAAAATAACCCTGATTCTCGAGAACTTCAGATACACATTTGGACCCTTTCAGAGTTTCAGAGAATTGATTTAGAAACTATTTCATTTCAAGCAACTGAGGGGTCGCAGAGGCAATTCGTTCAATGTTTTGTCTAAGGAGGCTCTGCCATAAGGGAATTCATTAAAACATGTCCAGAGACTATTTTATTGTATGTGTATATATGAGTGTGTGTGTGTGTGTATACATATAGTGGGTATAGAAAAAAACAACCCCCTTTAAAATAATCACATTTTGATGCTTTGCTATCTGAAATGAAGACAGACACCGTTTGTTTTTTCCAGCTGTGTTTACTCAGTGATAATTTTAAAGAGGGGTGATTCTTTTCTATGCCCACTGTACACACACACACACACACACACACACACACACACACACACACACACACACATATATATATATACACACTGTTATATAGATAGATGATGATATACGGATATAATTGTGTGTGTTTACATGTATGTGTGTGTGTGTGTATATATATATATATCGATGTATATATATATACATATATATACACACACACACACACACACACATAATACACGTACACATAATAAAAATGTAAAATATAAACTATTTTTAGATAGATAGATAGAATTTTATTAATTGCATATCAGTAATGAGAATTTGGAGGAAAAAAATGGTCTTAATTGTCATAGAAAATAATACAATATTTTGATACAACAATGCAAATGTGCTTAATTTTCTTTGTGCAAAACCAATGCAAACTTGATTTAGTTAATCCATTAATTGATTTTGCTGCTTGTAATGCATCATTGTTTTTTTTTGTTGTTTTTTTTTTTTAAGTATTACTTCACTGTAGAGATCTTGAGTTTCACAGGGACACTGCATATGCCGTCATCTTTGGTTTGTACAGCATTTGTTGCATTTGTAATGTCTCAAAACTCAAGGATGGCATGCAGATGAGAGCCTTAAAATGCTTTTCAATGCTTGTATGAAACAGGAAGCGACTCCTGAAGAAAACAACACCTTGCATAAGGACAGCTGTATTTCCTGTCTTTTTTTTTTCATCATGCCTTTGAAATAATGGTGTTTATATGGTGCAGTCTGAAATAGTAGCTGCTTTGATATGTGAAAGAACTGTCGTCAGGTTGATTGGAAGGTGAGATGGCGTAGTTTCAGTCCACTTGAGCAATGCCATCTCCATGGCAACGAGTGGAATAAAGAAACGCTGCGTATGAGTCTCACACAGGTTGGACTAAACTCACCGTGAACTTCCAGATTACGGCTCCTGCGTCTGATCACAGCTGATTACTGCAGCAGCTCACCGAGCAGTTTACCACCACACAGTAATCACGTGAATATAAAGAAAGGATAATAAATGAGTTATTTAGTGTGATTACCTTTGGTTGGGATGATATTGGGTGTTCTGGTGTCTAGAGATGTAATGTAGAAATGTTTCAATGCTAGAACTGAAACATTTTACACATGCAACAGCTGGAAGTGAAGGTCAGAAGAGTGATATTTAAAGACTAAATAACTACATGTCATTTATTAACCTAATGAAGCTCAAATGTGTCCAGTGTTTGAATCAAACTCATGACCAGGTTACTCATTCAGGTCACCTGTGGTGCAGGTTTGAATGACAGTTTTCTAGTTTATTAGTCATTTATCTGAAAGGTTCTGCTTGATAGATTTAGAATACTAGAAAATATTTTTTTACTGTTCTATTTTATTGTTTATTTAACATTGTTTTATTCTTATTTGTTTAATTGAATTGTAATTTAATTTTATATTTTATTATATATACTCTGTTCTATTTTATTTCTTTAAATTGTTTAATTTTATTCTAATTAATATATTTATTTTATTTATTTTATTTATTTTATTTTTATATTTGAATCGGTTTTATTCTGTTCTATTTGTCATTTAATTTTTTACTGTACTGTTATTTTTTATTCTTTGTTTTATTTTATTTTATTTTGAATTTAATTTATTTTTATTTAATTGTATTATGTTTTATTCTGTTTTGTTGCATTTTTACTCCATTTAATTTTTTCTTTAATTTATTGTTTCGTTTTCTTTTCTTTTATTGCACACATGGAGCTGTTACATTCCATGTGTCTGCTGTTAACAGAAACCATGAACCTGCTTCAGAGTGGACAGTCTAATTGTTTAGCCATCGTCATGGCAACTATTCAAGAACATCAGGTGCAACTTTTCCCAGTACACTGAGTGACATTAATGATGCTTTTCCTCTATTAGCAGTCGGCAGCGTCCGTTCAGATTGATTTTCATTTCAGTAAAAAAACATACATACATGTTCCATCCATATTCAGAGCAAGCTTTCCTGTGCAAAACCTGCTGACTCAATGCTACAGTGTTGTGGGTGGTTGCAAAGGTTTTGCTATGCGGTTACAAGGGCTTTTTCTGGCATTGCTACATTGTTAACAAGGTCCGAATGGTTGAGAAAACCTTGCTAAGTAGTTGATTAGTGATGCTTGGCTTATCAAACACCACTAAAAATGACCTATTAATTCTAGACGTGCCACAAGATGGCACTCTATCAGCAGTTTTTAACAGATTCATTTGTGTGATAGTGTTTTAATTCATGTCAATATCATATTAATATCATAAGATCATGATAAGAACCCAGCTGCTGACAGAATCTGTGTGTTTGGAAGAGCAATAGAAATAGTTTTATAGGAACAGCACTAAAACCAGCACAGCTAAAAATACTGGTTCTGTTCATTTATTGTTTTTTGACCCTTTCAAAGGTTTTAGTTTATTGTTGTGCATAAAGATGATGTTTGTTCCCAGTATCTGAACATCTGGCCTGGTAATAACCTTTCCAAATCCATGAATCTTGACTCTTCATTCCATTTGCGTTTGTTTAGAAACAGAACATCTACAAACAGATTGCCACACTATTCCCATTTTTGAGATTTGAGATATGAGTATGCCGTTATTTTTGGGATTGTCAGACAAATCAGTAATCCTCCATAATCCCAATTGCCCTTGCCAAAGCGTTCCCTGGGCTAAACACTAGCCACACATTTTGGAAGTAATATTTTAAGTTTTAAATGTTACATTTTTACTCTTTCTGATATATATATAAAATTGTTTAAACACTAGCCACACATTTTGGAAGTATATTTACTCTTTCTGATATATATATAAAATTATAAAATTATAAAAAATAAATAAAAAAAAAGATTCAAAAATTTCTAATATTTTTTTTATGTATATTAGTTTTTTTTTAATTATTTATTTTTTCCTTAATTGTTCCTCTTTATGGTATTTTTAGATTAATAAATAATAATTTTTAATTATTTGTTTTTTGTTTATTTGTTTTTTTTTATTTTTTTTTTAGATTAATAAATAATAATATTTAATATATATTTATATATATTAAATAATAATATTTAAAAATATTAAAAAATCAAAATGTTTTTTTCTTTTTTGAAAGATTTTTGCATTGCTTTAATAATCTTTTTTTTTTAATGATTTGTTTATTTTGTTTTATTTCATTTTATTGTTAATTATTTTTCTTTTTTTTCATAGGAGAAAACCTCTAGATGTTTTTTTAGGGTGTGTTTTACACTGAATATATCAAATCATGAGTTTGAGGACCTCAGCTGACCCGATGCAAAGCTGGACACAATCAGAAATACTGTCCTAGTTCTGAATTTACTCCATTATCCTCTTTTTAACGCAGCATTTCAAAATTTCGCAGGCTTTTTTAGATGTTTCATGCATGCTCATATATTTCGAGATTGAGTTTTGGCTGCAAGGATATTCAATATTAGCAGCAAACATTATACTGCATGTTCCCAAAGAAGTCTCAAAGCATGCTGGGTAAGCTCTTAATGTGGTTTCCTGCTCTGTTCCAGATCGGCCCTGCAGAGGTTGTGTTGAAGTGGGCGTCTGCTTTCGTGGGCTCTTCCTCTGTAAGACACAAGTTCATCTCTTTGTAGGAGTGAAGTCAGCTTTACAGCCAGGAGCGGGAGATGAAATTAGAACCGGTGTGAGTTTCCGCAAGCTTTATGATGCTTTATTCTCGTCTGAAACAAGTTTAATGTGAGTTTCTAATCACAGACAGCACATGAAACATTGGCTCTATTCCCAAACCCAGTTAGATGCCTAGAGAGACAGGGTTTTTAAGGCATTGTTATGTGATTCTAGGAAGCATCAATGCATCCTTACCAGAGAAGGCATTCCTAGAATGCATCACGAGCTCAGAACTCAGATTATTTATGCATAACACATGCCAACATGCATCATCCCAGTATTATATATAAATGTATACTGTATTTTTCTGCTATGATCTGCTATCAAGAGGTGATGTGTGCCAGTGCAGTAAAAGTGTTTACTGGTGACTTCATACAGTCACCACCAGGGGGCGTGCATGTCAATATTAATGCAGTTCAGACTGTATCAAACTCTTGTTAAAATTAAATAAACTCTACAAGTGTTTAGATGTGGAAAGTCTTAACATTTGAAGTTCAGTTTGGCTTTACTTTAAGACCAGCTAGTTTGGTGTCACAAAAAAAATACTACTGAAAAAAAGTGAGAGAAAATGTTATTTGAGTAAATAAAGAACGACAGTATTTAAATGTTTTTAATAAAACCGAGACTCAAATGCGCGCAGAGAATCAAATAAGTAAACTGAATCCGACCTCCGAACGCTACTTGAGAGAGAGATTGTAAATTATTATTATTTGTTGTTGTTATTTGTATTATTGTTTTGGAAACAGCTGAATTTCTGATGGACATTTAGACAAAATGCGACTAGTAAAATTTTAAAACATGATCATTTATTTAAGTAAACAACCGTTTTTAAATGTGTTGATTCAAAGGAGTCGCAAGTACGCGCATCGAATCAAATGAATTGGTGAATCGTTTTTGAACGAACGAATTGATTCAGTACATTAAGTCCAACATCTAAACGGTACTCGATTGTAGATTATTATTATTATTTGTTGTTGTTATTATCATTAATGTTGTGGAAAATATGTATTGTTTACTTCAGCTGACGTAGAAAACACAACAACGGTGAAGTATTTTTAAAAATAGTTTCTGATGGACATTAACACTAAAATACAACTCATACCTTTAGAAAACATTCTAATTAATATAAATAAAGAACAACAGTATTTAAGTATTTTGATACAAATGAGAGTCAATGCGCACATTGACGCAAATGAATTGGTGAGTCGTTTTCGAACGAACGAACGAACCGATTCAGTACGTTGAATTCGACCTCCGAACGCTAATTGAGATTGAAGTTGTTTGTTGTTATTATTAGCCTATTTGTAGTAGTGGTAGTGTTGTGGAAGATGTGTATTATTTACCAGCTGGCAATAGCGGTGTAGTATTTTGAAAACTACACTTTTTTTTAAATGATTTGTAAAGAGATAAAACTTCAGTCATGTTCCTGAAAATGGAGTTAGATTAGTTCTAGCATCTGCACTTTCCGACAAAAGCGCGAAACTCGTTTCAGAAAGAGAGTATTCTCAGTGGACAGTGATGTAAATAGAGACCGTCGGGTAAACAGAGACTGAAAGGGTAAATAGTACTGTCTCTTTAAATCGGTGTCAAAGCCGATTAGCGCTGATCTCGGTCGTGATTCTGTTGTACCGTCTGTTCTCTGCATCTATTTTTGTTTTACGTCGCTGCGCGCAGTTTAGACAGATTATGTATTAGTATATGTTAACTCTTTTACTTTCTAAAGTGTATTTTGGTTTGTTTTGTTATTTTGTTACTCCTTTAGGTCATCTTTGTGAGTAATTGCTGTTCTTGATTATGCTTTTGGGCACAGTATCAGCGAGTTCTGCTCGACTATAGATCATCATCTCTGGCTGCTGTGTGTGAGGAGGAGGATGATGATGGGTTCAGTGTGACAGTCAGAGCTGTAAGATGCAGAAGAGCGTGCGTTATAATGAAGGACACGCGCTTTTTCTGTCCATGCTCGCGCGTAAAGAGGGAATCAAACGCGGGTACTTGAGTAAAAAAGCCGCAGGAGAAAAACAAACTGGCCGCTGGAACGAGAAGTACTTCGCGCTGCACCAGAGAATGTGCTGCTTTTACTTTGATAACGAGCAGAGCACCAGACCCTCGGGGATTTATTTGCTGGAGGGATGCACCTGCGAGAGGATCCCGGCTCCCAAAGTGTCCACCGCTGGGAAAGAGAGTTCAGATAAACAGCAGGTATGTTTCACTCCACATCTCATCCGTGATCTAATAATTCAAAGCCACATTTCAGATGCAAGTGTGCCAGTTTGGAGGAAGTTGGTTTCTAAACAAACCACGTGTTTGTGTCTGTTTACGAGTTTGAGTGGGTCACATTGAACAGTGCACCGGGGCTAGTTGTCACAGTTTTTGCTCTACTGAAAACTTCTCAGTCTGTGTTTGTTTTTAGATTACATAGATTGAATTATATTAAAATTTTAGTTTGAAGCACTGTTATTTTAGTATCTTTGAGACTAATATGTTATATACATATATATATATATATATAATATATATATATATATATCTATATACACACAACAGATATACATATTGTATACACACACATATATACATATATACATATATATATAAATTTGTTTTTTATATTTTCTGTCTTCATTTTCGTTTCAAAATTTTTGCATTTGTGTTTGTCATTTTTATTAGTTGCTGTTTATCACATTTTTATTCTAGTACATTTAGTGCAATGTTTTTGCTTTATTTTGACAATTTGTGGAAATATCATGAAAATGCAAGGGGACATGAAGGTTGAGGATCCAAGTGCAGTGTTATTTTAGTGGGTAATCCAGAAACAGGCAGAAGGTCAGTTACACAGGCAATCAGTCCAAACAACAACAGGGCAAACACAGGCAAAAGGGTAATCCAAAAGTCAAGCAGGAAAACAAAATTAGCAACCAAGACACGAGACAACCAGGAAACAAGGCTTAGAATTGCAGTACAGACACATACAAAACTTAGCAATGAATGACAAGGAGAACCGGGCTTTTATAGCGTGAGCTAACAAGACACAGGTGCAAACAATAAGTGCTGATCAGTGTACTATAGGGAATGCAGTCCAGGATAGAGTAGCAAGGGTTTGGGATGGAGTGCCCTCTGGCGATATTGTTGGTGATCATTTAAAAAAAAAAGTATAGGGAATGCAGTCCAGGATATAATATGAACTATTATTTGTTAATTATATTTGTATGTATCTTTTTCAAGTAGTATAACATCTACTATGTTTTTTATATATGTAGTTTTAGTATATTATATTATCGGTGAAATATATATATAGCTTTTATTGTTTATTCAAGTATAGATTTTTATGGTTTTTAGTTTAAACGTCCAAATTAACCTTAGTTTCAAACAGAAAAACATCTTAACATTAAAAAAACACTTATTAATAGAACGTCCAAATTTACAACTAAAACATCTTTTAAAAAAAACGCTCTAGTTCCTCTGATTCTTAGCCATGTGACAACTAGCCCCGGCGTTTCCTAAGTGTTAGTGTACAGATGTTAACCAGCTAAACCAGTAATAGCAGCCCATATATTACAATCAAACATGACGGCTTTAAAATTAGTGGATATAAATGAGTAAATGTCTGTGTGCTGATACCGTGGCTTCAAATGAGAGTTTTTAGGTTTTCATCAGCAAAATGAATACAAATGAGTTCTGAAATAAAATATTGTCAGTGTGCAGACATGAAAAGTTCTATTGTGAATATACATTTTAGTAGTTATGCTCAGCTCTGAATTATTTAATGGGTTAGACACTGGTAGGTCACAGACTGGTTTATCAAGCAAAATGATTCATTGACTGATATTTGGTTATTTTGAAACGTATCATCAGCCTGAAAATTTGCTTGGCTTCTTAACAGAAGTTTCTTCTCACTTGTGTTAGTTTCTGTTATTGAATTACATTTGATACTATATTATACATACTATATGATAATTATTATATTGGACAGCCACCATGCTTTTCCAGTACTCACAGAAAAGTCATGGGAGTTCTCTGGTCAAGAGGTTTGGGAATCAATATGTTTACATCCTTAGAAGCAAGCCTGCACTTAAACAGACATGCGCTGCGGTCACTGCTCATGTTAAGCAGCATCTTGCAGATTAAACACTCATCTTCTGCGTATGAAGCACTTATATTCTGATCCCCGGCCATTTACTGGGACCACACGAGACACGTTTTTTTTGTATTGAGGTTTGTTGTTGTTTTATGTTAGTTTTTTTTTATTTTAAATTATTTTGTTTTTTTTTTTAATTATTGATTTAATTAAATTTATTTAATCATGAAGGTAACATTTATTTATTTATTTAAAATTTTAAGTATTAATTTATACAGTATGATTTTGGTATTTGTTGTATTCTGTATCATTCTCTTTAATTAAGCACTAAGGCATTCAAACACCTTATGGAGGTGCAAGTTACGGAGAAAGACTTGCAAAGGAAAATCTATAACTGCACACGCATTTAAAAATAAATCTATTTATTAAAATGAGTGTACTGTTATATATTTTTATTCATAAAATGCGATTATCATCAAAATTTTCCTGTGATTTTTAAGTTAAATTACTGTAGGGGTGAATTTTTTTATTTATTTACATTTCAAAGCATTTATTTATTTAGAATTTTAATAATAAAAAACATCATTCTATTAGTTTAAATAAACACTTTTGCTGTGTACTTTTATCAGGATAATGACAATTACAAATAAACGCAAAAGTGAAATGTTTTTACGTACTAATGAGAAATGTAACGATACAAATGTGACCTCGGACCACAAAAGTGGTCTTAAGTGTCAATTTTTCGAAACTGAGATTTATACATCATCTGAAAGCTGAATAAATAATCTCTCCATTGATGTATGGTTTGTTAGGAGGACAATATTTGGTTGAGATACAACTATTTGAAAATCTGGAATCTGAGGGTGCAGAAAAAATCTAAATATTGAGAAAATGATCTCTTTAAAGTTGTCCAAATGACAGGTCTTAGCAATGCATATTACTAATCAAAAATTAAGTTTTGATATATTTACAGTAGAAAATGTACAAATATCTTAATGGAGCATGATCTTTACTTAATATCCTAATGATTTTTGGAATAAAATAAAAATTGATCATTTTGACCCATACAGTGTATTTTTGGCTATTGCTACAAATATACCCCAGAGACTTAAGACTACTTTTGTGCTCCAGGGTCACATATGTGGTAAAATGGGATGTCCTCATCATCATCATTTATTTATTTTATAGGGTGAAATATGAATATGAATTTCTGTAGCCCAACCATAAAACAGAACGTTTGGCATTTTTGGAAAAAAAAATAAAAAATAAAAATTCTATATTAATGTATAGTTTCCAGCTGAAGTTATCCCCCTTTAGAGAGATTTTGTCAGATTTAGCTAAGTAAACCCACACACAATCTCTTCTGTTATGTTATAGCAGATGTTGCTGCCCCCTCCACACACACACACACACTTCTCTGAGATTATCAGCCGTCTGATCTGAAACACGTTTTGTTTGTTTAGTGTAGTTTTTTCTTTCATAATTGCGTGTTATTCATTGACATACACCACCAGTCAAAAGATTGGAATCATTACATATTTTTCATGTTTTTGAAAGAAGTGTATTTTTTTTTTTCATTATTGTGTAGTTTTGATTGATTTAATATTTTTGTTGTTTTTGAAAGAAGTCTCTTCTGCTCACCATTAGTTAAAATAACTGTTTTCTACTTCGAACATCTGTTCAAAATGTAATTTATTCCTGTGATCAAATCTGTATTTTCAGCATCATTACTCCAGTCTTCAGCGTCACATGATCTTCAGAAATCATTCTAATATTCTGATTTGCTGCTCAAGAAACATTTATTATTATTATCAATGTTAAAAACAGGTATTAGAATGAATTCTGAAGGATCATGTGACACTGAAGACTGGAGTATTGATGCTGAAACTTCAGCTTTGATCACAGAAATAAATTACAATGTAATATTTATTATATTAATATATATACTTGAAACTTTTGACCAATAGTGTGTTTTTTTTTTCACCCACTTACATAATTCTTTTCAATTCTTTATTATTGCATATGAATTTGGTATTACTGTAAAAAACAAATATTGGTGTATGTTGAAGTTGAGTGTGTTTGCATTTGCTGTTACTCATTGTGGACGCATTAATCAACGTTAAACATCAAAGGGCTTCAAAGTACTTCAACAGAATTTAAAAGCCAATGTTGATTGCGCTTTGATTTCTGGCCAACTCAATTAAATAAGCTTGTGATGTGCAAACTAAACTGTGTATTTATAAAACAGTCATTTGCCTGCTTTTAATTTAGAATTAAATTATAATTAATTATGGTAATGTTTGTGATAGTTTGGCAGTTTTTGATATAAGCCAATCCAGTTTGAGCTATTGTGATATAAAGTGCTCATAACTGCATTATCCGATTGGTGGATATTTCCTCTTGCTCCAGTTTTGGCTGTGTATCTCCCTCTTTGAACTTACATGATAAAGATTCAGATGCAAATGAAATATGCTTGACACAACCACCAGTGTGCCAATGACTTGTGTTACCATGGAAATCAGGATTGATGTTATGTTGAAGTGCCGCTGTATGCTTGCAGCTCTTACACATCACCAGCTTCCTGCTGCGTCAGCTGACTTTGAGTTCTGTTCACTTTAAAGTCAACATTAAAATTAAAGGTCACCCAATTTATTTTTTAGATCACTCACTATCTTTAAACATAGCAAATGATGTGATAAAGCACTCTTAGACTTTATATAAATAATATAAATAATTGTACTGTTAAAAAATTTGGGGTGGATAAAATTCAACAAAATGATTTTGGGGTGGGTATTTTTCAACAAATGCTCAACAAGACGGGATTTATTTGAAACAGAAACAAATGCTCAACAAGACGGGATTTATTTGAAACAGAAAAAACATGTGTTTTTTGAAATATTATTTTCTGTTTAACATGTTATTTATTTTTTAAATGCTGATTTGCTGCTAAAGAAACATTTATTATTATCAATGTTGAAAACAGTTTTATATATATAGTGTACATATATGCTTTTTTTTTTCAAACCCTATGTTTTTTTTTTCAGATTCTTTCAATACACATAAAAAAAACAGCATTTAATTGAGATAGAAATATTTTCTTATGTTATAAATGTATTTACTTTGACTTTTGATCAATTATCCGCATCATTGCTGAATAAAAATATTAATTTGTTTCGAAAAATAATTGAAATATTATTTTTTTTTATTTATGTGTTTAATTTGTGTTTTGAAATATTAATTTGTTTTGTATATTTGTTGTGTTTTATATATTTTAAGTTATACGTTTTAAATATATTTTAAGCTGTTGTTAATCACTGCAAGTCTAATTTTATTAAGTATATTTTATATTTGTGTCAGTTGTATAATGTACTGATTTGTTCATATTTATTGCAATGAAAAGAAAATGAAATCCTTATGTAGAAAAGACTGGAAAAATAGTTCTGGGACAGAAGCTGTACCTATTGATTCCCAATGGATAAAGTCTGTTCCCGCCTGTTTTTAAAATAATATGAATTTTAAATATTTAATTTTTAAATTTGAATTTAATGTACATTTTTTATTGTATGAATGTTAAACGTTAAAATGCATTAGAATGCCATTGCATGTTGTTGAGGTTTTTTTTTTTGTACATCGAATGCCATTGCATGTTGATTTTGTCATATTTTCTGGATTCTTACAGATGTAGTCCCTCTGGAAGAAGCGTTTCCCAGGGTTCTTGCTGTTTCGTGCGCTCTGTTGACCGTAGATTGGTTGCAATCTTGGAATAGTAGCCCTTCTGGCAGCGTGTTTCTCTCAGACACGGTTATCTGAATAAAAGTCTACAGTGCATGACTTTGAAAGAAAAATCTGTGTGCGTTTATGTGCGTGACCCAAGAAAACATGCATATAGGGCTGCTAGCAAAAATTATGTAAACGAGACAGATATTAATGTGAATTCTGACACGTCAATGAGTGTAATCGGATGCATAAAGCTGATTTTAATGGCATTCAGTGTGGGGGTTGTTGTTTTTTTGGTTGGTTGAAGTTGAACAGAATAATATGTTTTTTTTGTGGGCCGTGTGTGTTTTTTTTTATCTGTTTGTTTAAAAGGCCTGAGGCTCAGGACAACGCATTAAAGACAGAGGAGAAGCTCTACCGGTTACATAACCACACACACACTCACACACACCAGCCGTGCATCATGAGAACACACACAAACCCTTAAGCCTACGTCCTATAAAACACACTTTGCTCCATCACTTATTTGAGGGTGAAACTGTCCAGGTCATATTTATATCCATAATCAAGTGAATATATGTAAGAAAATAAACTCTGTAGTGAAAATCCTTTACCTAATTTGGTGTTCCTGGTCAAAAATGACTGCTTTTCTCTCATTATGCTATATTATCACAGTCTCTTTGTCAATTTGTTTTCTTTCAGTTAGCACGGGTTTGTATTTTGTTTTGGAATTGATTGATCGTAGCAAGGCCTCATTGATCTGCACCTCAGTTTTTTAGTGAAAAAAGCATTAATTATTGGGTAATTTTGGCAATATTCATTGAAAAACTGAGCTGCTTGAGATAAGATCAATGAGGCCTATGATCAATCAGTTCCAAAAATAAATACAAAACCTGCACTAATTGAAAGTATACAAGTTGACCAAAAGATTGAATACGATATTTGGTAAAAAAAAAATATAGCATAATGAAAAATGTATAAGCAATTTTTTTGTTTGTCTGTATTTTCTAGGCTGGTCATTATTGACCAGGACACCTCAAGTATAGCAAGGTGGGGGTGGATTCATTTATTTATTTATTTTTATTGTGCTTTTTAAGATTTTATTAATTATTAGCTTTTTATCAACTCACAAACCTATTTAAGTGCTTACATTAACCCCAGTTTGGCAATTTTTTCTTTGCTTTTTTATATGAATATGGTATGTTTAATGTAAGTTTAAAACAAGTTTGATTAAAGTAATCTAAAAAGTAGTTGAATTACATTACCTAAAATGAGTAACCTAGATTACATTACTAACTACAGTTTTCATCATGTAATCTGTAATCAGTAACAGACTACAATTTGTAAGTAATCTACCCAGCTCTGGTGAGGACAGTAACTAGCATTTTTGGGAAAAAGAAAATCAAAGTTAAAATGACCGGAACACAACATGAGAGTTAAAGAAAGCGTTGTATTTTTCCCTTCCAGACATGATGTATTCATATTTTTCCACTGTGTGTTGGCGATGCGCTTGGTGTTTAATTATATTACCTTCTTTTGATTGGGTGTTTCACATGCTGCTTCATGATTTAAGGCACATCTATTGTCATTTCCATTTAATGAGTGCATGCAAGTTCATGCTAGAGGCCGCTGGAAGCATCTCTATTTAGGTCAGAGCTGTTTTAATGCTGCTCACCATGGGTCAAATGCAATATGAATGCTGAATGCTGATATGTGGCCTGCACTCTCTAATGTTTCATTTCTCATCTTTTTCAGTATTACTTCCTGGTGATTTTCGGCCACGATGGGCAGAAACCTCTGGAGCTGCGGACAGAAGAGGATGCTGATTGTAATGAGTGGGTGGAGGCCATTCATCAGGCCAGGTACAATAAAAGACAAAACACTCAACGTCTCTGGAGAACATTATGTGGTTTTGCTGAGCTGGTTAACCTGTCATGTAACAGCTGTTAGATAGCAATGCAAATGGAGACTTTTGCTGAAGTTTCGTGCTTCTCAGATATTTCTCCAAAGAAAAAATACCTATATATATATATAAATTAGACAGATGCAACATCTTCAAAGGCCATAAACAAAACTACATAAGGTAAAATTAAATTCAATCCAGACCACATTAAATAAGACTTTTGAGTGGCTCATTGATGTATTTAGAACTCAGAGTTTCTCTTTGTAACTGTGTCACTGGCAGTTATTCAGACCTCATCATCGAGCGGGAAGTTCTCATGCAGAAATACATCCATCTGGTGCAGATCATGGAGACGGAAAAGGTGGCGGCAAATCAGCTGCGGACGCAACTGGAAGACCAGGATACAGAGATCGAGAGACTAAAGGCAGAGGTCAGTTCATCTTCATCGGTTCTATCCAGGGTTGCCAGATACCAGAAAAAATGTAAACTCCAAACCCACTATTCTGTTTTTATTTGGATGATTTTAGTTTATATGTAGTAGTTGCATAATTTTTTACTGTATTTTATACCTCCTCACATACTGAATCTTATGTGTGTGTGTGTGTGTGTGTATATATATATATATATATATAGAACTTTGCATGATAAATTGCATAAAATGTGATGTATATATTTTAATAACACATTTTAATATCACAACATGTGATATATGACAAAGCTATCCATAAAGCTTGCAATTTTTTTTTCTCAGAATTGCGAGATATAAACTTGAAATTGCAAGAAAAAAAAGGCATTTACCTTTTTTATTTTTTTATTTTTATTCTCAGAAAAAAAATCCACCCCAAAAGCAACTGAAAATGAACGAAAACTAGCCTAGTTTTTAAGCGTCCAATCAGCTGCTGGATTCCCATAAAGGGTTTACCTTTTTTATTTTTTTATTTTTTTTTATTAATTATTTTATTTCTTTTTTTATTTAGCTTATATGTAGTTTACATTTCTTATACTATACACTAAACACACACACATGATTGTAGTACAGTGGTCAAAAGTTTGGAAACAGTTTTTACTGTCTTTGAACAGAAGTCCCCTCTTGTTCATCAAGCCTGATTATTTATGTACAGAAAAAAACAGTATATGACCTACCACTTAATAGTTACTGAATCATACATACATACAATCCGTCTATATATATATCATCTTACTATTCTGATTTATATGAGTGTTATTGCTGAATAAAAGGTTATAACGCCATTATAAATAAAAATAAAAATCTAATAATAATATTCTAGAATATAGTTTCGACTTTTACTTTGCTGCCCTTCAAATTACTGTGGTTAATGACCAGTAGGGTATACGTTATTACCAAAGAATATTTTAAAACAATAGCTTCTTTGTTTTACACCCCCCGTTTGATTCATCCAACGATCCATGACAAAGGTTCACACGATGACGCGTGCGCAAACAGGCAGTATGTGTAGAATCCTGGCCGGTGCAGTAAAATGATCCATCTTCAGCAGAAATGATTATTTGTCTACAGAACATAAATGATAATTTTAATAAAATTTAAAAACAATTATTGGTATCACGCTCTGTTATTTTGATCAAAGATAATGAGACTTGATGAGCAGAATTATCTTTCAAAAAAACTATATATAATTAATACAAAACATATTATACATATATAATTCATGCATCTTTACTTTGCCTAATTTCGTGTCTCTAACTGTAATGTTAGTAGTAAATGATCATCTTCATTGTCTACAATTAAACCTATTTGGTTCTGATGGCATTATAAAAGTAGCCCCCCCCCCCAAAAAAAAACAAACAATAGGAAAGGTTCACACGTTAGTAAAATGATCCATCTTCATATTATTTTTCAAAAGCCCAATTGTGCAGGAAAACCCTGGCAACACTGCTATGTGTATATTAACTGTGTCATCTGTGTTTTAGATTCTTGTTCTGAATAAAACGAAAGAGCGAATGTTGCCCTTTCAGTCCAATCAAGAGGAAGAAGATCCAGATATCAAGAAAATCAAGAAGGTAAATGGTTGTCTACATATGGATTGTCATACATTTGTTCACAATTCTATATCCACCTCATTTACACAATCATTTTTGCTATTGTTTCTAGCGTAAGTGCAGTCATTGGGGCGTCTCCGTTGCGTGTTTTCTCGCAGGTGCAAAGCTTCATGCGTGGTTGGCTGTGCAGAAGGAAGTGGAAGATCATTGTGCAGGACTACATTTGCTCACCACACGCCGAGAGCATGAGAAAGAGAAACCAGATCGTCTTTAACATGGTGGAGGCCGAGACGGAGTACGTGCTCCAGCTCTCTATCCTGGTCAACTGCTTCCTGCGGCCGCTCAGGATGGCGGCCAGCTCCAAAAAACCCCCCATTAGTCATGACGATGTCAGCAGCATCTTCCTCAATAGGTATATTTAATGTTCTGATGGTCAACTTAAATTAATTGAATACTTGGTGGAAAACTGTGGAAGCTTGTTTCCACCTCGGAATAACAAATAAAAAACTTTTTATCTCACAATTCAGACTTTTTTTCTTGCAATTTATATCTTACTATTCTGCTTTTTTGTTTCCACCACAAAATAAATAATTTATATAGCATGATAAATAATTTTTATTGCAATTGCAAGATTATATTTTGCAGCTCTGAATTTATATCCCACAGTTCTGACTTTTTTTCTCAGAATTGCAAGTTTACATCTTGCATTGTTTTGTTTCCAACACAGAATTAAAAAATGAAAACAGTAATTGCAAAGGGGTTTTTTTTCTTACAATTTTTTTTTTTATCTTGCAGTTCTTATTTTCTAAATGAAAACAGTAATTGCAAAGGGGTTTTTTTTCTTACAATTTTTTTTTTTATCTTGCAGTTCTTATTTTCTTTGTTAGGGAAAAAAATCTGAACAATCTGTACATAAATCTTCTGTTTCAGATGTATATGTATATATGTATATTTTATTATTTTTTTTATAAGAGCTCTTAAAATAAAAACAAAACAAATTCCTTGTGTGTTTGCACACACTTGGCAAATAAAGTTCATTCTGATTCTGATTCTGATTATACAGTATTTCAGATTTTTTATTTTTTTATTTTTTGGCAAGCTGTTGACCAACAAAAAAATAACTTTTATTTTAACACCACCAATAAATGATTAATATATGCAACTATCACATGATTAAAATATGCAACTATATGCAATTCTTTTTTTGAAAGTCTAATATGTTTTTTAGAAATTAATGCACCATGCATTTCTCTTCTTTGCTGTTTTTAAGTGAGACGATAATGTTTCTCCATGAGATATTCCATCAAGGCTTGAAGGCTCGGATAGCCAACTGGCCAACATTAGTTTTAGGTGAGTTTGCTTAAGCTGCATTTTATATTTAATTCAGATTAAATTATTGTATTTTTTTGCACACTATAAAGTAGTACGAAGTGCAGTGCAATTGTTTTTTTTGTACTTTTAACATATAGAATAAAAATGAACATAAGAATAATTCTCTCATCTAGTAATTTACACAAGTCAGAATAGAAAGTATATGAATAATTTTGCTGAGACAAATGAAATGTTATTTGACTTAACTTCAATGCTCACGACCACGTACATATCACAGTTTGTCAGACGAAATGTGCACATGAACAAGATGCTAATGTCTGAAAACTGAACTGTCATGTTTCAGCGGATCTCTTTGACATCTTGCTGCCGATGCTGAACATTTATCAGGAGTTTGTGCGAAACCATCAGTACAGTTTGCAGGTTCTGGCCAACTGTAAACAGAACCGGGACTTTGACAAGCTTCTGAAACAGTATGAAGCAAACGCTTCCTGTGAGGGCCGAATGCTGGAAACCTTCCTCACCTACCCCATGTTTCAGGTGAACCGCTGACCTCTGACCTTTGAGCAAGGAGCGTGAGAACAAACCATAGTAACACTAGCAATACTGCACAGTGCATTTCATTTAACCGTGGTTGATTGTGTAAAAATTAGTGTTTTTGTATTTATCATTATTAGATTCCACGATACATCATCACCCTTCATGAGCTTCTCGCTCACACGCCTCATGAACATGTGGAGCGCAAGAGCCTGGAATTTGCCAAATCCAAACTCGAGGAACTGTCCAAGTGAGTGAAAGCTAAAAAAGTATATGATATTCTCTTTCATTTTCTGATGAACGGTACAACAGAACTAAACAGGCAGTGATGAAGAATTGTGGGTGGGGCTAAACAGGCGGTGATGTAGAATCAGTGGGCGGGGCTAAACAAGCAGTGATGTAGAATTGATGGGCGGGGCTAAACAGGCGGTGACGTAGAATCAGTGGGAGGGGCTCAACAAGCAGTGATGTAGAATCGGTGGGCGGGGCTAAACAGCCAGTGATGTAGAATCAGTGGGAGGGGCTCAACAAACAGTGATGTAGAATCGGTGGGTGGGGCTAAACAGGCAGTGATGTAGAAGCAGGCTTTGATCTTCTGGGGAGGCGGGGTTTAGACACACTATTACATCATAAAGTGGCTCATTCCTCAAGCTGTCGTTTTGGCAGATTGGCTTCAATATAAGCTGTTTTTAGACTGTCGAGAAAGTTGTAAGTTCTGTTCGCTTATCTGTCAAAAGATCAAGGGAATTTTGATTTCTCTGTTCATGACCATTTTAAAATATATATTTTTTTAAATATAATGTTTTACTCATTTTAAATTACTATTATTTCTTTATTTAAAATTATAACAATATTAACGTATGTGATAAAATATAAACATACTTAAATTATTTTAAGGCAAATAATTGTTTTTTATTATTTTTATTGGTTTGGATCAAAATGCTAACAAATAAAAAATGCATTAAAAATAAAAATAATATAGCATTTATATTAATTTATTCATTTTTAATTAATATAATTTATTTATTTAAAATTATAAAAATATAAAATATAAAAAATTTATATTTTGTTTGTTTTAAAATCTGTTTATTTAAAATGCATATGTGTTATTTATTTTAAATTCCTATAATCTCTCTTAATTCTTTGCCAGCTTTTAAAATCATCCTACTTCAAGCAGTAAGATGCCATACACCTCTGTGAAATGATATCAGATATCATCCACTAAACCTTTGGTTATTCTAAGATGAAACTCTCAAATCAAACAGCTCTATCAGCATGAACGCTTCCTCTATGGAGAAAGTGATGCTTTTAAATGCAAACAAGGCTTTTGAATTGTATTATTAACATTCACGTGACCAAGGCTTTGATCACACTTTCTCTCAAGCCTAGAATGTGTCATGATTCAGTATTGTCCAATTTGTTTTTCAATTGACTACCATTCTGACGAACACCTTAAAATACACTTAAAATCAATTTAATGTGTATATAGAGATGATACAGCTGTGTGTTTGTGTGTTTATTCTCAGAATGATGCACGATGAAGTGAGTGACACAGAAAACATCCGTAAGAATCTGGCGATCGAGAGAATGATTGTGGAGGGCTGTGATATTCTGCTAGACACCAGCCAGACATTTGTACGGCAGGGTGAGACACAGTTCATTACAGTTGTGTTTGTGTTTGATTGCAGGACATCCTCGTCAAATTACTTTCTTCCCCAGTACTTCATGTAGTGATTTCCTTCCTGTTTGTTTCTCTGTTCTACAACAGTACTAGTGCCATTCTCAAACACAGTAACTGTTTTCATTTGTTGGCTTATTTATTTAATGGTTTGATTTATTTCTGTGATTAAATATTACTGATTACTTTTTATCATGTTATGGCAAGGAACATTTTTTTATGGGTCAGATGTTCACTTTTTTCTTATTGTTGTTAATATATTCATTAGTTTTTTTTTTTTTTGTTTGTTCATATACATTTATTAATATATATATATATATATAAAATAAAATAAAAATGTATTATTTATTTATTATAAATTCATAATACTTTTAATTTAAAATTATAAAATATATATATAATATAATTTGCATAATAAAGAAATATGTGTGTGTGTATATATATATATATATATATAAAAATAGGTGTTTATTTAAAATTAATATTATTTCTTTATTTTAAAAAGTGACAAATATAAAAACATACTTATTATTAAAACCTAAAATATTTGTGTTAAAATAAAAATGTATTTATTTAAAATGCATATATATTATTTGTTTATTGTACATTATTATTGTTTCTTTATTTACAACTAAAGTTGACCAGCTTAACTGGAGTCAGTCAGCGGTTTTGCAAGAATATCAGTGTGTGATTGTTTCAGCTCCACACAAACACTGATCTCATTCAGCTCTGCTCCACACTGACAGCAAGGTGTGAAATGTGCTCTAATGAGATCTAATGTGCCATTTTAATGCATCTTGTCTCATAGAAAAGCATCACTGGATGAGACAGCGCTGCCCTCTCTCCCTGAAACACTGTCTTTAATGTTCTCCTTCCTCTGGGTACTGAGCTGATCTGTGTGTGTGTGTGTGTGTGTGTGTTTGCTGTAGGCTCTCTGATTCAGCTGCCCTCCGTGGAGAAGGGTAAACTGAGTAAGGTGCGTCTGGGCTCGCTGTCGCTCAGGAAAGAAGGCGAACGCCAGTGTTTTCTGTTCACCAAACACTTCCTCATCTGCACACGCACCTCTGGCGGCAAACTGCACCTGCTCAAAGTGAGTCAAGTCCTTCTGAAGATAATAACAGCTCAGCAAGTGAAAAAATCTAAGTGATACTTTGAGTGTCTTAAAGGAATAGTTCACCCAAAATTATTCATATATATATATATGTATGTATGTGTATATATATATATAATATAT
Organism: Cyprinus carpio; assembly: GCF_018340385.1. NCBI lineage: Eukaryota > Metazoa > Chordata > Actinopteri > Cypriniformes > Cyprinidae > Cyprinus > Cyprinus carpio. Next base: position 18,546,608 of record NC_056581.1, on the reverse strand, counting down.
ATATATATATCTATATATATATATTATATATATCAAATTTAATATTATATTTAAATATTCAATTTTTTATTCTAAAATAAAATGTATTTTTTTTTATAACTATGCATTATTTAAAATATTAAGTATAAATAGTATTTTTATTTACAATATTTTTATTCTAAAATAATGTATTTTTAAAATTTTTAAATTATATAGTTTTAATGTTTATAATAGATCTGTATTATTTATTTAAAATTAATAATATTTATTTACTTTAAAATAAATAATGTATTTTGTTTTTAATTATGAATTATTAATTTTTAATTTTGTTTTTCATTTAAGTGTGTGTTTTTTTTTTTGTGTGTGTGTGTGTGTGTGTGTGTATAAAGTATGCATCCTAAATTAATAATTTTGAATTATATTATTCATTTAAGTGTGTGTCATATATATAGTGTGTCACTATATATTAAATTAATATCATTTCTATATTTTAAATTAATCAAAAACAAAAATATGCTCCTGCTCAAAGTGATTCGAGTCGCCCTGAAAATAACAACCACTCAGCAATAAAAGGAATCAAAGTGATTTAAATTTCTTAAAGGAATCGTTCACCCTAAAATATTCTCATGATTGAATCACCATCATGTTGTTCCTACCCCACTTTGGTCTTTTTTTTTTATTTACAGTACTGGTCACTGTTCACCTTCATTGAAAAGTTAACTGCAGACATCTGGGTGAACTCTTACTTTAACCGTTTCAAAGTATAAAATAACTCAAAGTACCTTTCCTCTAAACCACAGCAAGGAGGCACGTTGTCTCTGATAGAGTGCACGCTTATCGAGGAGCTGGATGCCAGTGATGAAGACTGTGAGTGTGACTCACACAACTTTATTAATACCATTAATCCTAGTAATACCAACATGAAGCTAACTATCAATGAAGTAAATGTAGTGAGGTTTGATTCCCCATCTCTTCAGATAATGCTGCTGGTCAGGGACTCAATCACCTGGAGTTTAAAATAGTAGTCGAACCTGCTGATGGTCCGTCATTTTCAGTGGTTCTGCTCGCTCCGTCTCGGCAGGAGAAAGCAGCCTGGACCAGCGACATGAGCCAGGTACAATCTGCACAATACATGCAACACTCTTTCACAGTGTGTGCATCTGTAGAACAAACTGCAGACAGCTTTTCTATGAATATCACAGCTCATATGAAGCAAAAATGCACAAGAAATAAAGAATTTATTCAAGTTCAGAAATGCAGAGATTCAGTCAAACCCGTAGAGCAGAAGTTCATGTTTTGTAGCTAGAAAGCAGCATGCATGAAATGCACAAGAGTGAGAAGTTTCCATCATATGTGCATTGACATAAATAGTTTCACTGACTTTACGGTAAGGTTTTTGCATGTTTTTAATAGGAACAGTCTATTATACACTCTTCATGCCCTTGGTATGAACCGGTATGCAAATTTGGGTTAATACTGGTAGCTATTTTGGTATTTTTGTTTATCTATTCATCTATACTTTTACAAGCTTCAGATGAACTCTTTAATTTCATCTTACAGAAACGATTTGAATAGGAAAAACAAGGCCTAATATTATATGCTTCCAGTATCGGCCTAAAAATACAAATGCTGATCATTCAAAATAATGATAATGATTGTTTACTCATATATTATGCACTCTCCTAGTTTGTTCATTTTGAGTGAAATTGCTACTGTGTGAGAGTGAAGTCACTGCAGTCTGTTTTTCTCTTCTCCATTTTTATGCCATTTAGTGCATTGACAACATTCGCTGCAATGGCTTGATGACCAGCGTGTTTGAGGACAACTCCAAAGTCACTGTGCCACACATGATCAAGTAAAACACACTCACTCCAGTGTTATTTTATTATTATTTATATTCATATATATATATGTGTATATATATATATATATATATATATATATATATTTTTTTTTTTTTTTTTTTTTTATATATATAAATATTTTGAATTATACTTCTGTTTAGCTTTTTATTTATTTTTAAGTTTAGTTTTAGTAATTCAACTTAATTTATTTAATTTCTAATTTTCTTTATTTTTATTCAAATTCAGATTTATTTATTAATACAAATACATATATTTGTTATAAAAACATATTTTATTTTATAATAAACATGTATGTATTTAACATAAATATGCTTGATTTTAAATGAATATTTATTTACATTCCTAAACGCACACACACTAATAGACACATATATAATTATATATGTTAAATATTTTTGATTTTTTATTATTTTATTTTTTTTTTTTATTATTTAGAATTTTTTATTTAAATACAGTAAAAACATTTATTTTAAATTAATTACAAATAAGTTAAGACAAATATAAAAACAAATGTTTCTTAAAAATATAAATAAGATTTTATTTGTTTAAAATAAAAATCTATTTATTTAAAATGTATTTACAAAAATTTTTTTTTTTACTTTTTTTAAGTTAGCTGCCAAGACACCATTTCTAATTTTCATTATAATTTAAGATTTTTATCTAATATTCACATTTTATTTCATTTCAGCATAATTCCAATAATAGAAAAAAACTTAATAGTTTGTTTTAATTTTAACACAGAATTAGCATAGATGAATTAAGCATAAATAGTTAATAGTTTAATAATTTGCTCGTTCGTGTCTGCAGGTCTGACGCCCGACTGCACAAAGACGATGTGGACATCTGCTTCAGTAAGACGCTGAACTCCTGCAAAGTGCCACAGATCCGTTACGCCAGCGTGGAGAGACTCCTGGAACGACTGACCGACCTGCGCTTCCTGTCCATCGACTTCCTCAACACCTTCCTCCACACCTACCGCATCTTCACCACCGCTGCTGTCGTGATGGACAAACTGGCCGACATCTACAAGAAACCCTTCACGTCTATACCTGTCAGGTTAGAGTACCCCACACTCTAGCAGCTTTTTTTTTCGTCCAGTGCAAAGGAAATGCAAAAAAGATTTATTTAATCGTTGTTTTTCTTCTAATTGTTTTGTTTGACTGTCACACATTCAAAACACGTTCTTAATCCTTTTCTGATGTGATGATTGTGAGACCCTTAATTTGAAGCTCATTTTGAGTTTGTAAACTGCCAGGTTTGGAATAAATATACATTTTTATTACTCAGCAAGGATGTATCAAACTGATAAAAAATGTATCAATAATAATAATAATAATAACTGATCAAATAATTATCTTTTTTTTTTCAAACTGGAGTAATGCCTGCTGAAAATAAAGCAAACTGATCAAAAAGCGCAGGTATTTGTAATGTTTTCTAATAATAATCATAATAATTATAAAATAATTACAATTTTAATTTTTAAATAGAGATAGAAATAGAGCAATGTCATGACAGCAAATAATTAAAAAACTAAATATATCTTATGTTTTAACCGTTCTCTGTTTATTATTAATATTTAATATGTATTATTATTATTATTATTATTAAATAGTATTTTAATAATCTTTTTTGGAAAATGTAAAAAATTACTGACCACAAATTATTGAATGGTTATTAATTAATGGAATATTAGGTGTGTGACTAAGAATCATTTTTGATATTCAATTCATCTTTGAATTATTTCTTTGATTAATCAGTTTTCAATTAGATGCAAATACAAATGAGATTTTCCGCATTTTACTGAAAAACCATGTTATTCAATGATATGCCAAATTCAAACATGCAAACTGAAGGCATTCAATTAAAAAAGCAAATGTAATCCTCCAGTATATGTGCGTGAAATCTTAAACATATATAAAATGCAAATAAAATCCTTTTCTTTCATTATGGGTTTAATACACAAAACCCTCACTTTAGCTGCACACAAATGTTATATTTTAGATCCATCTGTGTGAATACAGACCACAGAACTCACTCTGTTCCCACAATCCTCCTGTTCCTCCCTCACTGTCACTCGCAGGGTTCAGTATCATTCGTCCGACCGTTTGTCCATCACCTCCATCTGTCCAGACTACAGCCTGAAGATCACAAGGCTTGCGCTGGACCAGTCCAAGTAACTCATCACCCGTCTCTCCCTGTGTCTCTTTTTGATTTTCATGGGGACTTTTTCCCCCGTGTCCTTTGTGACTTTATTTTCCCTCATGTCCATTCTTATTAGCAGTTAATCAGGTTTGTTGTCATAATTTAGTTTTTCATGATAATTTTCCACCCTCTTTCTGATCCTTAAGAGTTATACAGGTTGTATTTGCTATTGTACATTTAAAGTATTATATACAGTCATGTGAAAAAGAAAGGACACTCTACTGAATTCCATGATTTTCCCTTCCCAGATTGATAGCAGCAACAATTGCTTCTCTAAGGTCATTGCTGATGTCTTTCCTCTTTGGCATTGTGTTAACACACACCTGAACTTGCGGGTGATCAGTTAATCAAAGGCATTTGATTAGCAGTGCCTATCATAAATAATGACACATGATATGTCATACTGTATGTTGTTCATCTGAGGTTTTATTTTTTTTTTCAAATATTGAGACCTGCCAAGGACCAGATGATTTTTTTTATCATGTCCTGATACAGAAAAACCAACCTTTGTTTTTCACATGACTGTATGTAAATGAGCTCTGTTAGGATGATAGATAAATAATAGATAGATCTGGTTGTGCACTGCATTTATTTACTTGTTTCCATCTTACGCTGATGGCTCAGGTCCCTTGAGCTTTTCTTCGCTACCAACCAAGGCACCTGGAGTGGAGAGCACCTGAACAACAAATCCCCACGGCTCTCTCGCAAGTTCTCCTCTCCTCCGCCCGTCTCCATCCCCTCACGCACCTCTTCCCCCATCCACCCCCGGAAGCTGTCCCTCAGCTCTCCTGTGAGCTCTAAGGGTGGCGCGTTGGATCTGTCGACGGCATCTTTCTCTGCGGCCGGCAGCCCGACGTCTCCCTACAACCCCCTCGTCACCTCCCCTCCACCCACCTGCACCAAGGCCCCTCTGGACCTCAGCCGGGGCCCCAGCTCTCCAGAGCTCAGCCCCTCCACCCCAGAGGAGGGCGGGGAGCTGCCTCGTATAGACGCCTTCTGCGGGAAGCTGCGACGGAGTATTCGACGAGGTGAGTGTTGTGGATCTGCTAACATTTAGTTGCAAATTCACACCATATTGGATGGATAGAAAATCAGATATGTGTCCCTGGAGCACAAAAGCAGTCTTAAGTCTCTGGGGTATATTTGTAGTAATAGCCAAAAATACATTGTATTGGTCAAAATTATAGATTTTTCTTTGATGCCAAAAATCATTAGGATATTCATGTTCCATGAAAATATTTTGTACATTTCTCACATAAATATATTAAAGCTTAATTTTTTATTAGTAATATGCATTGCTAGAGAATACATTTGGACAGATGTAGAGGCAATTTTCTCAGTATTTTGATTTTTTTGCACCCTCAGATTCCAGATATTCAAATAGTTGTATCTCGGTCAAATATTGTCCTCCTAACAAACCATACATCAATGGAAAGCTTAATTATTCAGCTTTCAGATGATGCATAAACCTCTATTTCGAAAAATTGACACCTATGACTGGTTTTGTGGTCCATGGTCACATATATGAATAGACGAATAGACAGACAGACATACAGAAACGTAGCTAGATACACCATATGGACAAAAGTATTGAGACACCTGCCCATTTAATGATATTGCATTCTAAAAACACAGACATTAATATGGAGCTAGTCCCCGCTTTGCAGCTATATCAGCTTCCACTCTTCAGCAAAGGCTTTCCACAAGATTTTGGAGCGTTTCTGTGGGAATTTTTGTATATTCATCCAGTAGGGCATTTGTGAGGTCAGGCACTGATGTTGGACAAGAAAGCCTGGCTCATAATCTCTGTTCCAGTTCATGCCAAAGGCGTTTGATGTGGTTAAAGTCATGGCAGTCAAGATCTTCCACACCAAACTCGTCCAACCATGTCTTTATGCACCTTGCTTTGTGCACTGGGGCACAGTCATGCTGGAATAGAAAATGGCCTTTTCCAAACTGTTCCCACACAGTTGAAAGCAAAACATTGTCCAGAATGTCCTGGTATGCTTCTCATTAAGATTTCCCATAATTGGAAATAAGAGGCCTACAGTAGCCCAACCCCTGAAAAAACACCCCATACCTTTATTCCTCCTCCCCTTAATACCTGACAGTTAGCACAGTGCATTCAGGCACTAAATGTAAATGTTCAGACTTGCCCATCACACAGCTGATCTGAATATCATGAACGGACTTATTGCAAAAGTGACAAAGGTGAATTCACTGTGCTCCTCAGAACGACCCATTTTTTCACAAGTGTTTGAAAAAGCAGACTGCATGGCTAGGTGTTTGATTTTATACACCTGTGGCAAAGGGTCAGATTGAAACACCTTAATTCAATTATTAAGAGGCGCATCCCAATATTTTTTGTCCATATAGTGAAGATAGATGCATGACTGATGTTGTATGATTTTCCTGACAGCTGTACTGGAGTCGGTATCATTGGATAAGTTCATTCCTGAGACGCCCACGTCCAGTGATTCTGGAGACATGTCTCCGTGCCATTCACCGTCCACCCCGCGACACCTCCGCTACCGACCACCTACAGGTACTGCTCTCTCACTCTTATATTTTCATTGTGGATGTGTACCCCGCTATTAATCCGCTAAAAAACATAATTTATTGTTAGATTTTTAAACCAAATTTAATAGGACGTTTTTATACTATACCTTTAAAAAATTTACTCTAAAAGTCAAAGTTTGAACACAATTGACTGAATGTTTTTTATTTGAATTACATTTTTATTTCATTCATTCATTTTTGTAAATGGATTAGTTGGACTGGATAGTGCAGGAAAGGCATAAATCAAAGTCCAGCAAATTAACTTCTTCAGTACTGTTTAAAAAGCATGGCAAAATGCACCTTGTGAAGTTGGATTAGTTTAATTACAATAAACAGTCTGCATGGATTGGGAAAAAGGATTTGAATGTTTGCAAAATGCATTCTCAGGTAACAAAAATATGTTCTAAAAATGTTTTGTTAATGTTCCCATTAAGTTATGAAAACGATATCTCTGAAAGTTTGAAAATGCTTTTTTTTTCCCTCTTGTATATACGTATGTTAAAGGAACATTCCATTTTGTAATTTTGCAAACATTATGGGAACGTTACTTTTGAATGTTCCCTGAACATTCTGAGATGTAACATTTAAAAAAAAAAACGTTAGACAAACATCCAACTAAAATGTTTTAGAAGAAAAACGTTCCATGAAGGATGTATAAATAATGTTTTTTTGTTAATGTTTTGAGAACATTTGAATGAACATTCTATTAATGTTACTGGAAGATCGTTCGGCAGAATGTTTGCCAAAGTTTAGCGAACATCCCCGTGTTGGCTGGATTCATCTCATGTTTCAAAACAAGAAAATCAGATTTTGCATGATATGGTGACTTCATAGGTCAGTCTCCCGATGGCTCCCGCTGTGCCATGTCCCCCGCGTCCGCTTTGGCATTTGCAACGGCGGAGGTTGGAAAAGGAGGCCGCAAGGTTAGGTGACACTGATGGGGTTGGACAGCTGCCCTCGCCGCTGAAACACATCTCCCTTCGGGTCTTTGAGGAGTCGTGACACGGCTCTGGGGAAGCTTTCATGTCCTCATCTAACAGAATTCTCCTACTGTCTCTCATTCAGGATTTACCAACCCTGAGAAATCGTATGATAAGGAGTTCCTCATCCGCAGGGCCGCCACCAACAGGGTGCTCAACGTCCTGCGCCACTGGGTTTCCAAACACTCGCAGGTTTGTTGACTTTCCAGCCTGACATTTTATTCCCAATGCCCTGCCCTTGAGTGATTTATCAGTCATAATAGAGAGGGGTTGTTTACATTGCATTATAGGTAACCTATTATGCCACTTTTTACAAGATGTAAAATAAGTCTCTAAGAGTGTGTATGTGAAGTTTTAGCTCAAAATACCCCACAGATAATTTTTTATAGCTTGTTAAAATATCCACTTTTAGGGTATGAGCCAAAATGCGCTGTCTTGTGTTTGTCCCTTTAAATGCAAATGAGCTGGTGCTCCTGTCTCCCTTTTCAGAAGTGGGTGGAGCTTCAAGATCTCATGCTCTGCCAAAACAGTACAATCTCATGTAATCGGACTGTACTGTGCAGTAAATGTGCGTTTATGAATTACACAGACGGGGAGCACGGCACGATAAAAATAACGACAGTCCCATGGTGCACATCACATTATGAGCTTGACAAATTCAAGCGGTAAACTTCCCATTGCTTTCATATGCAATTTTTAACTACCACGTTCCTATTTACGATCATTCTGGTAGCAAGTGAAAACAGCATCAGTGAAAACAGGCAGAGACAATGGTAGCTTTAGCAACATTAGCCTTACAGAGAGCCAAGAAAACAAAATATGACGTGTGATGCTTACTTTGTCTAGAGATGACGCTCGCGCACGAAGCGTTGGTATCGATCCCTCTTTCAGAAGCAACCTTTGCACAACTCCAGCACTGAACTGACCTTCGTTTGTGGGGTAGTCCAGTGTTAAATGATTAGCACAAACATATAGGACTTTTCCGTTTTTTTCCCTGAGACATTTCCTTCGAAAATTAAATTGAACCACTGTGTCCTCAGTGGTGTATGGAGATCTATGGAAATCTCTCTCGTTTGGAGAGACTGTTTATTATTTATTGGGATTATTAAAAAATGATTGGGTGGATTTTTACATTTTTAGGCTGGTTGCTTTCACACACTGTGGCCACACAACTTTGTTCAAACAACTTAGTGATTTTTGCATAATAGGTCACCTTTAAGTCAAGACACAAGAGGTAAACAGGGTTAAAATGTTAACTAATAGATATCACCATACTTCCCCAGTTGATTAATCAATTATATTGTATTACAGGTTTTCTTGAAAGTTATGTTTAAATATGCAAATTATGAGTTATCTAATTAAATATGCACTCATTTGCATACATTTCCAGAACATAAATCTAAACATTGGATATAGTTTTATTTGTTGATATATTAAAGGTTTTTACAGAAGGGATTTGGGATTTCTCAACAGCCATATAAATCAGCCAAATGATATATAAACAAACCCTACAGTAAAACCCTTCAGAATATAAATATTAATAAAACTGTAATGTTTGGTGTATGTAAATGCTGCTGAAATGGAGAAAAAAAATGTTTTGATAAAACTAACAAAATAAAAATGTAAATGTATATTTTGTATGTTTTAGTCTGAAGGAAACTTGTCTCCACCACAGAATAAAAAAATAAAAACCTAATTGTGATAATTATTATTATTTTTAAATCTCACAATTATTACTGTTTTGCTCACAATTTTGAGAACTGTTCATTGCAAAATATAAAGAAAAGGCTGAATTGTGAGATAAAGTTGCAATAAATAATAAATAGAATTGTGCGGGGGAAAAAAAAGTCAAAATTGCAAGATAAGATGTAAACTTGCGATTCTGGGGAAAAAAAAGTCAGAATTGTGAGATGTAAACTTGCAGTTTCAAGAAAAAAAGGACACAATCACAAGATAAAAAAGTCACAATTACCATTTTATTATTTTATTCCATGGTGGAAACAAGACATGCAATGGAAGCAAAATACTCCAAAATCTCAAAATTGACAAGTACTTGAAAAACAATGGCTTTGCTTGTATTGTATTGCCTTTTTTTGCATCTCATCTCTAAATATAATCCTCCATTTACTCTAAATCTTTCTGTTTTTGGTTGTTCTCAACTGGTTTTGTGTCTGGAGAGTATTGATTTGTGATCCAACATAGTACCAAAATTGTTTATTGTACTAAAGCACACAAAACATCCTTAAACTCAAACAGTTGATTTACACTGCTATTCCACTTATGCATGATTATATGATTATTAGCTGCATTTTTTTTTGATTTGCATTTAGTATGTGACCCTATCAGGACACACCTGCGGCCCACCAGTTTCAAACAGCTGCTGTGACATGTCTCACACCTCACAAACGTAGTCTTTGTCAGACCTGCTTTGCCCTTCAGTCTTTCATCGTGTGCAGTAGTGACTGTGCTGAAATGTCAGCGGACCCCCGAGGGCCCCGTGCTGTTACCTGTCAGGAACAGAGCAGCATATCACTTTGCACTACAGCTACATGCATCCAGTCAAATCTGTTCCATCTTTAGTGTGCAGATCATTTGCAGGAGCTGGTGGTTAATTTATTGTAGTAGGTACCATACTTTTGGCTCACAGCGGTTTTAGTAAGCAGTCATTTAGTGGATGCTTTTATCTCCAATCGACCAATATGAGTATTTCAATGGCTGATACTCTCGTACTTTAGAACTATATTTTAAATTGTTATATATTAAAATGATATATAAAAGTACTATATAAATAAAATTTTCTTTCATATTTACTCAAAATTCTCTAATATGGAATTCAAAAATTTATTTAAATCAACTTAATTTAAATCAATTTAAATCAATCGTTCAAAAGTTTGGTGTCAGTAAGATATATATATTAATACATTTAATCAAGGATGCAGAAGATTGGTCAAATTTGACAGTAAAGACAGTTGTAATATTAAAATAATTAAATTTTAAATAGTTGAAATACTACTTTAAATAAATGCTGTTCATCTGAACTTATTCAAAGAACCCTGAGAAGAAAAAAAAGGTATGTATGTTTGTTTATATAAATATGTATGAGGAAGAATATATTTATTATTGATTGATAAATTTTTTTTTTGCGCAGCATATCAGCATTATAGAATGATTTCTGAAGGATCATGTGACACTGAAGACTGGAGTAATGATGCTGAAAATACAGCTTTGATCACAGAAATAAAATACATTTTAGAATATAATAAAATAGAAAATAGTTGAAATAGAATAGAAATTGTAATAATATTTCACAACATTGCTGTTTTTACTGTATATTTGATCACATAAATGCAGGCTTGGTGAGCAGAAGATATGTCTTTGAAAAACATAAAAAAAATCTTACTGGCCCCAAACTTCTGAACAGCAGTTACATTAAATTAATTTAACCTGTGCATGCACACAAACACCATTTTTGGTGTTTACTCACTCAGAGAGGACCAAAAAACATGTTCATGACAGGATGTTCATGTCTGTTCTTCTGCAGTAATGGTTGGGTCACGTTTACATACATGGAGTGCATAAATTAAAGGAACATCCTCCCTGAAGCATTGTGTTTGTCTTTGTAGGACTTTGAGATGAACGCAGAGCTGACGACGGCTGTGATCGCTCTGCTGGAGGAGGTGCTGCGAGATCCAGATCTTCTGCCGCAGGAGAGGAAGGCCGCAGCTAATATACTGAGGTGACACACCATCAATCTGAAATCAGACTGCATTTGTGTGCATCAGTTGCATGAGTGATAAATCTGTAAAAATCTGGTAGAATTATTTTGATGTCTCACTGAAAGGTGAGATAGATCACCTAAAATGTTTTATCGTCTACTCACCCTTGTATTAGTTAAAACACCTCCACTAGCATTCAAAAGTTTGAGTTTGGTAAAAAAAAAAAGAGTAGTACTATGCAATATCATTGCAATTTCAAATAACTATTTTCCATGTGAATATTGTTACGCATTGGTTGTAATAAGAAATCTACTCTGGAACAGAGTTAAATGAGAAATACTTGTAGACCATAGAGAAACACAACCAAACGAAGCGTCAACTAAGACAAAGACTAATGGAAAACTCAGGGTTTAAAATGCATGGATGAAACAATGGGGCTAATGAGATAATTAGTTAAGACCAGGTGAACGAAATGACTACCCTTACCAAAAAGTAGTATACTTCAAGTTTATTTATTTATATTACTTGTAAGTGTACTGTTTCAATACTCCTTGGGACTAAATTGGCCCACTTTCTAGTATATAAAAGTATACTTTAATTATAACAGTAGCAAACTTTGAGTACACAACTAGTTTACTAGTTTACTACTATGTTTGTAGTTTGTACTGCATTTATACTAAAAGTGAACTTATAGGTATACTGACAGTTTACTAATTAAATACTTTGCACACTTTGAAGTATAGTTTCAGTAAACTACTAGTTTAGTAGTTTTATACTGCAAGTATACTCATGAGTTTTCTTTAAGTGAACTTTATATCATACTTTAAGTATACTACTATGTCCCTATTTAGGTTTTAATTTGTATATATTTTGTTATTTGAATATCTGAACATAACAAAACATACAATGAAAGAACAGGGTATCTGCTTGTAAACAAAATAATTTTATTCTAGCTTCATGCATTCTTTTTTTGAACACTTTAACGTGGGTAAGTTTAATAAAAAAAAATAAAGAAATATTTTTTACTATATAAACATTTTGAACAAAAAGCTGAAAAAAAGATTATGAATTGGATTCAGAATGATAATCAAAACGTAGATGGAGTCAATCAACACCCCAAAGCTTGACTGTAATTATTACCTCTTCATCAGTCAACATTTCAGATGATCGTGTTAGATTACATGTGTTAGTATCTGCTGTTTCTTTTTCTTCTTCACTTGTGTTTATTTGGAAATTCTGTGCAGAAGATGTGTACTAGCGCCCTCTACAGTATAACAATGAAAACACGGATTCTAGGAGCACAAGTATAGCTCAAATATATTTAGACTTTTTGTAAGTATAAGTCAAGTATACTTAAATGACATTTTAAGTATATTTCTTAGGAGTACCTAAATCCCATTTCTGATAAGTACATAAAAAGTAAACTAAAAGCATACTTTCCTATTTTTTAGTTTAATAGTTTACTTTTATTATTTCAGTTGAATAAAATTCTTTTTCTTATACTTATAGAAAACATACATGTTACTAATGTTTTCTAAAATGTATTTTATTAGTGTGATGCGGTGATTTATTTTTGTAATAATTTATGGGTTATTAAGTGTTGAATGATCCTTCCGAAATCATTCTAATATTCTGATTTAATTATTATCAATGTTGAAAACAGTTACTATTTTAGTGAAAACCATGAAACATTTTTTCAGGATTATTTAATTGATAGAAAGTTGAAAAGAACAGCATTTATTTGAAATAGAATCTTTTGTAACATTAGACATGTCTTCACTGTAACTTTTGATCAATTTATTGCATCTTTGCTGAATAAAAGTATACATTTCTTTCAAAAGAAAATCTTCACTGTAACTTTTGATCAATTTATTGGATTTGGGGTAAATCTATGGAATTTAAATGATAAAATATTTAATTAATTAGTAACTTTATTACTGTTGTATAAATAATTAACTCTTTCCCCACTAGCATGTTTGAAAAAAGCTGCCAGCCACCGCCAGCGATTTTGATGATTTTCTCTAAAATCTGATGGCCTCCAGTATATTTTGCTGTATATTTAAATATTTGAATATGCAATACACCAAAATAAAGATCAGAGCCTCTACTTAATTTTTTTTTTATTCTAGCTTAATGAATTATTTTTTTTTTTTTTATCAACACTTGAATATAGGTAGGTTTCATAAAATTGTATAGTTTTGAGCAAAATCGTGAGAAAATCAAATTTTTATCAAAAACTACATCTGGATGATATTCAGTATGATTATCAAAGCATAAATCCAGTAAATCGCTTCCATCAACCCCTCCAAAGCTTGCACAGACATATACAACTTCCTGGATCAACATTTTACTCCGTAACATTACGCAGTTTTCATTTATATGCTGTCTATTGCCGATGATCGCATTATTTGTCATATTTGTCATATCTGTTTACATAAGAGATCGCTCGTTTCTCCGTCCTGTTCACGTGTGTTTTTGTTCAGGAGGTTTTGTACTCGTTCAGAAGATGTGTAATAGCGCCCTCGAGTGTATAACAGTAAAAACACGAAAAGCATTGAAAACTCGTCTTTGGCGGGGAAGCGTTGTCTTCTAAAAGACGAGATAACTCGTCAGTGGCAGGGAAAGAGTTAAATGACAGAATTTTAACTCCATTAATAATGTTCATTTTTCCTCAGTGCGCTTTCTCAAGAAGAGCAAGATGATTCACAGTTGAAGATTGAGGATATTGTGCACATGGTTAGTGTGACTGCATCACTGAAGTCTCCCTGGTTTGTGTGCATAGATGTATTTCATTCATTTTTCATTTTATTCATACGTTTTCTTTAGTCCGACTGTGCGAGAGTCGAATCCTTTGAGTCGCTGTCAGCGATGGAACTAGCAGAACAAATCACTCTACTGGACCATATTGTGTTCCGGAACATTCCATATGAGTGAGTGTATCACCGGAGCAACAATAAGTACTTTAGAGCGCTTTAGTATTAAACTGATGGTGATATAAACTGCAGAATGTCTGATAAAGGTGTTTGAATTTCCAGGGAGTTTCTTGGTCAAGGCTGGATGAAAATGGACAAAAATGAAAGGACTCCATACATTATGAAGACCAGTCAGCACTTCAATGATGTGGGCAAAAATTTTAACTGTAAACATACACTACCAGTCAAAAGTTTGGACACGCCTAATCATATTTTAAAATAATAGTGACTCACGCTTTTGGTATAAAAGATGTTGAAAATCATGAGAAACACAACTTATCATCACAAATATTTAATTAAAGACTCCTGGGATTGTCATTTCAATAATTTAATGGCACAATTGCGTGTTCGCAGTTTTCTGATGTTGATTAACATAAGTAATTCAATTCAATTCAATTCAAGTTTATTTGTATAGCGCTTTTTACGATAAAAATCATTGCAAAGCAACTTTACAGAAAATTAAGTTTCTACAATATTTAGTAGTAATAATTGTTTTATTTATTAAAACATTTTTTATTGTTATATTATCATTATAATTAGTAGCAGTAGTAGTGTTATTATATTAATTATAAAATTATAAAATAAAGACAGATATCTTACAATTATAAATTACAGTTATACTCAGAAACATGCAGCACATGAGCTATACAATTATTTAAATCAATTGCAGACATGGATTGAATAATTGCATTTAGCTATATCTAGATAATCATGCAGCATGAACAAAACTTATTTTCAGCATTTGTTAGTTAATTTAAACATTTTACTAATTTTTTTTAAATCAAACATGAACTAACATGAACAAACAATGAAGAATTGTACTTTTATTAGCTAACATTATCATCGATTAATAAATGTTGTGAAAAATATCATGTTAATTGTCAGTTCATGTTAGCTAATGCATTAACTAATGTTAACGTATAGGGCATTATTGTAATTATTTATTTTTTTATTGATAAGCAAAAATATTGTACTAACAAGAGTACATATAATCAAACATGTCGGGGTAGATCTATATGGAAATACATAAACATATGCACAAATACATGCAAGTTAGTAAGTAAATACACATTTACATAATTACAAAAATCTTGTACATATTAAACAGCTGCAAAGTTCTTATTGTGTTCAAGTTTTTACTTCTGAATATTGTTTCCAAAT
Organism: Cyprinus carpio; assembly: GCF_018340385.1. NCBI lineage: Eukaryota > Metazoa > Chordata > Actinopteri > Cypriniformes > Cyprinidae > Cyprinus > Cyprinus carpio. Next base: position 18,531,174 of record NC_056581.1, on the reverse strand, counting down.
ATATTATAATATCAATTTTAAATTGTTCAAAGATTGGCATTTTTTCATTCCAATTAACTTTTTGTCAATTATAATTATAATTAAATCAAATAAAAACACAAAACTTCACCACAAAATAAAAAAACATTTTAGTATAACAGCAGCTTCTACAAAATTAACAAGAATTTTAGCTTTTCTTTTTAAATAACTAATTTTATTGTGGGTTCTCTCCAAAAAAAAAAAAATAAATAAATAAATAAAATAAAATAAATAGTTAGCTTTTCATCAATTCACGAACCCCTGCTGTTCCTCCAGCACGTTATCACATCTTTAAGCCTGAAAAAGACAACATTAAACAGCATTTGCATGCGTTTAAATGTAAATGTGGTGTGAGTGAGTCAGTATAACTTCTTTTTTTTTTTTTTTCTCGAACATTTGACAGCCCTAGTTTAAATGAATTTTTTTTTTTTTCTCGAACAGATGAGTAATCTGGTGGCGTCTCAGATCATGGCTCATGCAGACGTGTGAAAGTGGCTGGCAGTGGCTGATATATGCCGCTGTCTTAACAACTACAACGGCGTCTTGGAGATCACATCCGCACTGAACCGCAGCGCCATCTACAGGTTAAAGAAGACTTGGGTCAAGGTTTGCAAACAGGTGAGTCGAGAAAGCCACACAGATTACATAGGATTGTAAACTAGGGTGAGCATGCGTCCTCTTCCTGGCCGGGATTTCTAAACTGCTAAAATGTCTGGGTTTTGCCTTTGTTTTCCTGTTGAAATGTTCTCTGCAGTCCTCGTACATTATATGTACGTGTATTTGCTTTGCTTTGATCGTTTTCTGTAGATCACACACAACGATTGGTTAGTTATGTACAATGCCGTCATACTATGCATGTGCAATGCCTGCATGCATGCTTAAATGGTTCATTACGATTATTTTGCTCAGAAATATGATCACAATTATTGTAATTTTTACATTTCATCAAAATTATTGACCTTTCACATAAGCACAGATCAAGAGAATGTCAACTTGCATGGTTTGCTTGCAGATTTAGGCCTCAAACAGCGCAAACGGCCAAGAGAAAGAAAATAAGACTTGCTGTATTACACTTTTATTTGAGCAGAATATCTCAATAAAAACTCCTACTTACATATTTGCTGATGTTTTCAGATCATGAGCGCTTTTTCCATAATGCAGAAGGAGCGTGTGCTTATAGTTGCCAGGTTGTGAAGCTGAAGTAAACAACTGGGAAGAAAATGTATCAGTTTATGATAAAAGCTCTGATTGGGGGATTCACACTCTTGAAATCTGGCGAATGCAAGCTTGTGGAGGCTTCTTACCAATGCAAGATTATGCATATGCCATAAAAACCTTTTCAGGATAAATAACAAGTGGGCAAATATCACAGATGATTATGCGTAATAAATCAAGAGAAGCAGAAATCCTGTTCATGATTAAAATACGATTCATTGTGCAGGCCTTGGTCAAAATATTTTTCAGTCATTACCTTAAGCAAGTTTGAAAAAAATTAAAATCCAGAGAAATCCTGGCCAGGACAGGAAAAATGACGAATGGTCACCCTATGTAAACAAACATGGTATTTGTGATTTTTGTGCATGTTATTAATTTTAACCATGTGGGATTAGACCAAGGCGCTTATGGACAGACTGCAGAAGATAGTTTCATCTGAAGGGAGGTTTAAGAACCTGAGGGAAACTCTGAAAAAGTAAGTTTGAGTTTGTTAGATTTACACATGATATAAATATATATATGATTTTATACTAAGAGAGATATTTGATCTGCAGCTGTAACCCTCCGTGTGTGCCCTATCTGGGCATGTACCTGACGGATTTGGCGTTTATCGAGGAAGGAACGCCAAACTTCACAGAGGAGGGTCTCGTCAACTTCTCTAAAATGAGGATGGTATTTACACAATCCTCCGATTTACATGGAAATTGTTTGTAGGACGTCACATCTCAGGGTTTTGAAAGACATCTGTAAACCTGTCTTCAAATGTCTGTTTGTTGTTTTTCACAGATCTCACACATAATACGAGAGATCCGACAGTTTCAGCAGGCGCCCTACAGGATAGATCTGCAACCCAAGGTACTGTCTGAACATATAGTGGCCTTATGGTAAATATGGTACAGTAGCTTTATAGCTTTAAGACTGTCAATTTATGTTACATATCGCTGTTTTTTTTTCTCAGGTAACACAGTTCCTCCTCGATAAGACTCTTGTAATGGACGAGGACACACTTTATGAATTATCTCTTAAGATTGAGCCTAGACTCCCTCCTGCCAATTAAACCTGATGATAATGTTTACACCAGACTCAGATTTAAAGTAAGAAACCTTTTACAGTCAGTTTGTGGGAATCTAAACTTACATCTGAACTGAAGTCTGTCCACTATAGAAACGACAACCTATCCATATATTTACTTCATTCCATGTAATTTTGTGTCATAATTATTCTTTTTTTTTTTTTTGCTGTAAACTCAGGTTTAAATGTGCCTTTTTGTAAAATATTATGTACAGTTATAATATTTCATAGAACTTATTTCTATCATGATGCATTTTAATAACAATTTGATAATCTTTGTTTTTACCTGAATGCAAAATATCAGTTCCATTTTTAAAGTTTGATCATTCCCTTACTATAATCAGAATCATATTTGTATGCTTGCAAACGTCTGTTCAGATGTCAAGAAATGAACTGTTGATGTTCATTGGTCCAATTTTGACAAGCAAGTTTCTCAATCCCTCCTCCATTATAATCTGCCCACATGTATGAGACTCATGTCAATACTTTGATCCACTGGAGTTTGCTGAAATGTCAAAGTGTAACCAAGCATGTTTACAGTTTATCAAAAGAAATATGTTTATACGCTTTTGTTATATGTTAATATTAGGTATCATCTGTTTACACAGCAGGTCAGCTGCATTTTGCCACGAGGCTGCATTTGCTCATTTAGCATGTTTTTGTTTGAAGAAATGTTTGATGTTTTTGGCATGTGTTTGCATGAATCTCTACTTAGTCATATTCTTAATTAATATTTTTATTTTTTGTCTCTAACTTTTGGCTTAACAATAGCTATTTATATTATTCAAAGCATTTGATACATATATTCTACACTTAGACACCCTTCAAAAAAAATTTGATGGTAATGCCAAAGTAATTTTGTACTGATTTATTACCATATCCATGTACTATGGTATTTACATGGCACTCCACGCTATGGTACCATACCATGTCCAGAAAAGATACTTTCTGGTTAATGCAGAAGAAGTGGTTTATTGTTGATTTTAATATGGGCAGGGAATCATTCACCAGTTTACAGTTTTTGGTTGTTTTCTTAAAGTTTACTCCACCCAGCTGTACTGTGACAGTATTACATTTTACACAGTGTTTCAGAGTTTCTACGTGTGCATTTAAGTCTGTTTTGTACAAAGAGAAATAGAGTATTGTTGTTTAAATCAAACATGGGTTCAGCAGAATGTGTGCAGTGTCCTGTTTATTTATTAGGGTATATATATTATTTTAACTTGTATTTGGAAAAAGTAGTTTAGTAAACATTAGGCAGCCCTGCTTGGTTGTTATTTTTTTCAAATAATGCTGTCAACCAATGCACACTTCCTAAAGGAGTGTCTTTACCTCTTTTCATAAATGAATTCACATCTTTTTTCAGTCATTGACATAAATGTGCTGTACATCTATCCATGATGTAGCTGTAACTAATGAAATAAACAGTTTTTTTGTCTTATCTTCTGTATGCTTGTTTTCCATTATTCATTTAAAAGATTAATTATAGCAAAAGATCCTTTAGATAATCAGCCTATGTTTTTATCATTCTAGCCAGCTATCTTGCTGCCTGTCTGTGCATCTAAAAGTTACTTGATAATGGGATAAAACTGTGATTAAAGAAGTTTTCTAGATGTCCACTTAAGACCTGTCCTACGTACTGCTAAGACTAAGAAGTTTTAAAGAGCTGGTAGTGGTTCTATTTAAGAGGCTGAGTATAGTGCAAAATGCTGGACTATGGCGGCAGGTCTCAAGGACAAGTCGGACGACAGACATGGGTTATGACCTGGCATTTACGTGGAAGAGGATTGGCCATCAGGTCCGCTTCTAATCCCATATCCTGGGAGGAGCGCCAGCTTCCCTCACAGACTGTGTGCTTCCTGACACAGCCTACTGTAACAGAGGAGACTCTACAGGTAAAACTCTCTTCTCTTATATTATTTGCTCACAAAAATCACTTTAATGTCAATATTTATCCAGAGAAAACTTTAATTAAATTGCAAATGCTGGATGCAAAGTAGCAAGTCAACGATCAACTGTTTTATTTGCTTGGATATTTACTTATTTAATAACAGAGTGCACTGTAATTTATATTTGGTATATCTTTTAATTATTTTTCTCATTTGGTATGTTGTATTGAATGAATGTAAAATAGATTGCAGATACCTATATAAGACAGGTAACCATTTCAACAGGAATCATTTGTTGGAATCACTGTGCCATCTTTAAGGACGTTAAACAGTAGTTTATCTTATTTAGTAGTATTCTCCAAACATTCTGGACTAATCAGTGATTTAGAATCGTAAAAATCCCCAACAACTCCACTGAGAGATAGACATTAAACCACAGTCAAGTGCTGACAGGCCACCTGCTTGGAAGTATCACAGAGTGTTCATGGTTTTGCTGTATAATGTAGATCTGAGTTCAAGCTGCCAGATTCTGGTTGGGTCTTGTGTACGCTTGTGTGACCTGTTCAGAATGTCATGTCAGAGCACGAGGACTCAGAGTAGACTGGTGCCAGTTGGGGCTCTGTTCCAAACACTTCATGTAGTCTGCTAGTCTATTAATAAGACTTTCACTTTTAGAGTCCAGTTGCAGTGTCAAAAGGACTTTGTCAAGGATGTCACCAAATGTTAAAGTTTAAGAAGAAAAACAAATATTGATTGACCAACTTTAGGGTTTCCAAATTGTAGAGGTGTATTTGAAATGGATTTGATGTGTTCTTTTGACAAAAATGTTTGGATTGACTACAAAACTATGCCTTAAATTTAGGACAATATAGGACTATAGTGTTAAAAATAAGTATTTACTGCTATGATCATTGTGAAAAACTTGCCACCTTGTTCTACCAGTGCTGATCCCGTCAGAACTTTTTGACAAGAAACGGTGTGAAGATGGCAAGCTCATTCGCCAAGGTGATGTCGAGCCGTACCACTGGCTTGCTCATGGCGAGCCTTGGAGCTGGTGCTGTGGCAACCGGTTACTTAATGAGCGATAATGCTGCCGCCTCTGCAGATCAGAGGAGGAAACTCTACCCTCCCAGGTAGGCACTGAAGGCAATAATGATAATATTGCATAAAATATAGCTAGTCTGTGTTTAATAAATATCTAGACTTGCTTTATAATTACCATTTGTCCCTTAACACATTGCTAATGTAGTAATCATGTCAGAATAAAATGCATGAGAAGCTAATAAGATTTTAACATTCAACAAATGCACCCAGAAGGGCGAGGTACTTTCTTTTCCATTAGCTTACTTGCACCTGTTCTGTAATGGAAAAAAAAATATGATCAGATGGTCATAATGTACAATATGATGAAGTATCACATGTTAACTGAGTGAAAGGTAAAAGGGTGGGAACATGACACTTATGTCCTGTCCCTCATGTCACCTTATTTGCACTACTCTAATAGATGCCAAAGATCAAATCAGATCAGCATTCCAGGATTTAAGTTTCTTAAAGGGGCCAACTTTGAAGAGAGTTTCTCTTTTAGGGTGATCAAAAAACAACAACCATCAATCGAGAAACCACAATAACTGTTTCTGATCAGTCAGTCTCCTGTTACATTCCTGTATATTTTGGATTAAGGCCTGGTTCACAAGAAGTTCATCTGCCTCAAAAATGCCTCTCTCATTCTTTGCAATCCTCTAAGTCCACACTGACTTAATCCTGGACAAATCATCAGGTAGTAGTCCACTATAAAGTCCTCACTAGTGTAGTCTCACGATTTGACCAAATCACTTCAACAAGTGTGCCATGTGAGCCAGAGCCAATTCTGAATGCAAATAGTGAATGAGTTGTACAGTCTTAAAGCAGTAGATAGAAATTACTTTCTGTAGTGCTCCCTGTTGCATTACTGTACTGCTGAACACATTCTTCATTCCAACAAGAATGCCATGGGGCATGATAGCCAACAATTGGGACATCACTTTCCTCTTAGTAATCACTTCCACAGGCTCTAGGTCTAACCCAAAGACAGAACATGACTAAAGATGTGACTTTGTGTTCCTCAACAGTGCTGACTACCCTGACCTTCGCAAACACAACAACTGCATGGCCAGTGCACTGACCCCAGCCATCTATGCCAAACTGAGGGACAAGATCACCCCGAACAACTGGACTCTTGACCAGTGCATTCAGACTGGTGTGGACAACCCTGGTCATCCCTTCATCAAGACAGTTGGGATGGTCGCTGGCGATGAGGAGAGCTATGAGGTACAGCAACACATTCAAACTACCTCATGCTTTTCTTTTAATGTGACATCCAACTTCTCTTCCCAAGGTTGTTTTGTTCAAACCTTGATGAAAAGACCAGCTGGTCAACAGCATGCGTTGTGTTTGGGATGCTGGCTTCTTAACCAGCTTAACTGGCAAAACTTCCTTGACCATCCTGCTTCGCCAGAATGACCTAGTTTTGCTGGTTAAGGGTACAACTATGTTGGTCTGCTAACTATACCACCACTAAACTAAATAAACCAGCTTGGCCAAATCTAATTTATTATTGTATAAGCTGAATTCTTCTGCAAGTTCTGGCTTTGCCTCTCCTGTCTTTTCAAGGTAATGATGTGCAAACTAATCTAGAGAAACCAACCTTGACTCCTCTGCTGAATGATGTTGCAGGTGTTTGCTGAAATCTTTGATCCTGTAATCAAGGACAGACACAATGGCTATGACCCAAGGACCATGAAGCATCCCACTGACCTGGATGCCTCCAAGGTGCACGTCTGTTTTTATTTCTTCATGCAAAATGAGTTTCTCAAATTTCCATTTAATTCTATTTTATATCAACATTACCTGATTGTTCTATATCTTCCAGATCCATTCAGGCGTGTTTGATGATCACTACGTCCTGTCCTCCCGTGTGCGCACAGGCCGCAGTATCCGTGGCCTCAGCCTTCCCCCTGCCTGCAGCCGCTCTGAGCGACGTGAAGTCGAAAGGGTCACGGTCCAGGCCTTGGCTGGCCTGAAGGGAGACCTCTCTGGTCGTTACTACAGCCTGACTGAAATGACTGAAGAAGAGCAGCAAAGACTTATCGATGTGAGTTGCTTCCATAAAGCTTTTTCAGTCATGGGATACTTTGGTCCCAACAGGTTTCTAGGTAAAGTGTTTGGTTGATAATGTGATTGGGTTTAACTGAGTTGCTTCCACACATCATGATACTGAACTCTTCCTTTCATGCTGGCATGGCTTAGGAGCATTTTCTTTTTGACAAGCCTGTGTCTCCTTTGCTCACTGCATCTGGGATGGCCAGGGACTGGCCAGATGCTCGAGGGATATGGTAAGGCTACAGGGAGAGAAAACAAGCCATGGCAGTACAACCCCAAACAGTCCCCACTCTTTAGTCCTAGACCCTTCTTCCTATCTTCCGTGTTTTTTGTAGGTTGCATTTGACTCAAGACGTGTTCCAAGTGTCTGGTCTTCCTCTTATTCTGTGATCCTCCTCCAGTTCCACCTTTTCTTCCTTTCATCCTTCTGTAGGACCACTTCCTGTTTGACAAACCTGTTTCCCCCTTGTTGACTTGTGCCTTTATGGCCCGTGACTGGCCAGATGCAAGAGGCATCTGGTATGGCTTTAGGAAGTTCTTGGCATGATTTGGTCACCTTTTGTGTAACTAACAAGATATGTCACAATATAAATATTCTCACATTTGCCTGCAAGTAAAGAACTGCATTTAGATAAAACATATTCATATGTAGCTTTAATGCTAGATTGAATGCATGACATAGGATACTTCTGCAAGATACTCTTGATTCATAAAACAAAAAGGACTTGCTGGCATGACTGACGGTAGAGTACAGAGCTCCTTTTTGTCTCTTAAACATCCAATCATTTGCAAGCATAACAATGACAAGACATTCTTAATATGGATCAATGAGGAAGACCACACCCGTGTCATCTCCATGGAGAAGGGTGGCAACATGAAAAGGGTGTTTGAGAGGTTCTGCAGAGGACTCAAACAGGTAAAACCACACCTCCTTCATACTTTTAACCATTAACCGACTTATCTGGAGTTGTCCTTTAAGGTTAATGTCTTCCATCTTTTGGACAGGTAGAACACTTGATTCAGGAGAGAGGCTGGGAGTTTATGTGGAATGAACGTCTTGGCTACATCTTAACCTGCCCATCCAACCTGGGCACCGGCCTCAGGGCTGGAGTACATGTCCGCTTGCCAAAGCTCAGCAAGGTAACAATAATTACCTTTATCTTATAGTGAGAGCTTTTAGATATAAGGTATATCCAGTGTTGAAAACTGTCTAATGGAAACAATTGCCTGTAGGACCCTCGCTTTGGCAAGATCCTGGAAAACTTGCGGCTTCAGAAGCGTGGCACTGGAGGTGTGGACACAGCTGCAGTGGGTGATACTTTCGACATCTCAAACCTTGACCGTCTGGGCAGATCCGAGGTAGGTCATTCAAAACCAGTGAGTTAAATACATGGAGTTTTACATGTATAAGATTCTTAAGCTCTGGTGTGACTCTGCTTCTCTTTACCAGGTGGAACTGGTGCAGCTAGTCATCGATGGTGTCAACTACCTTATTGAGTGTGAAAAGAGGCTGGAAAAGGGCCAGGATATCAAAATCCCTGCCCCCATCCAACAGTCTAGGAAGTGAGCAATGCTCTTTTAATGAAGGATGGACAAAGCAAGAGAAACATGGACACTCCTTCAACTAATCCCAAAACCGAAGGTCTTATATGTATAGAAAGCTCAATAAAATAAACCCTAAAACTACAAATGCTTTCTTATTTCTTTGCAACATTAACATTATGTGCATGCACTGAGCAACTTATAGAACGCTGCCATTACAATCAACAAAAAATGATTTGCTTGGTAGCAGTGTAAAGAGCTTCTTTTGTTATAACAGAAATGTATCTAGTTTTGTAACGTTGCTTGCTTGCAGTGTAGACATCTTATGTTGCTACCAGAAACTTTTTACTCTAAAGTATTTAGCAGCAGGATGTTACTAACAAAGTCACACACAGTTGCTCTGATGTTATAGACAGTGAGTTTATCATATCAACATTTAGATAAGGTTCTAGAAACCCAGTAAATGGACACATGGTATGGTCAATGCACTGTAATTCCAAGCAAAGTTTGGTTTTTGTGAATGAGTTGATGGACTTTTTGAGCATTTATTTATGTTTTTTTTGTTTTGTCTCAATTTAGATTTTTAGGTATATGTTTTTTTGTCATCTGAGGAGTTGTTATAGCAAAAAAATCTTTATACACTATGTAAGCACAGTCTTTGTCCAAACATTATAAAGTGCAGAAAGGCCCAACCTTCTTAACACAATGGTTTAAACTGTTATTAATTTAACGCCAGACACTGGCCTCCCATCGTTAGACAGACTAATCCAGTGAGGCTAATTCTCCATTTAGAGCTGCTTAGTGCCGTATCTAATATTGCTAATCTTTGTTCTATACTTAAGCGAGGAGCAGGTTGGGGTGGGGGTAAATATGTGTGCGCTTGGACAAAATGGGTTTACTGTGTTGGCTGTAGAAGTCATTAAAAAAAATGAGGGGTATTTTAAGGGGGTCTACATGCAACCAAAACTTAAATGTAGCCAATGACTATGATGATAAAACAATTTACCTCCTTATAACATCAATGTACCTTGGAACCACCATTATTTGTATAGACAGAGGAATGCTGAACTATATATAAAAACACTTTTCAATATGAGAAAATCAGTCTTTTCTAGGTTAAATGGTCTAATCATCTTATTATACACTTTTGTTCTGAATTTGTTTTTTTTTTTTTAAAGAATACTGTAACTTTTACAAACTTGTGTAAAGCTGTAGGTATGACTTCCATTACTGAGAATTTAATATGATGTCCTTTTTCTGTTTTGATTAAATTGGTGGCTAATATGAAAATTACCACAATATCAGTTAGCAATAACTGTACAAGTACTTGTGTATTTTGGTGGCAAGTATGGTAGTTTGCTGTAATCAAGTAAACTCATTGCACGGTGCAGTTTTGTAGTCTATAAAACATATATTAGGCTATAATAGAATTGCACAAATCTAGCCAATTACCTTTAATGTCTTTAATCCAGTACTGTAATCAGATCTTCTTCCTTGGTTTGGCGATTCATGCGGTCCACGTTTTCCTGGATCAGAAGCATCAAACGCCCCCTAATGGCCATGATGATGAAGTGCTTCATCGTTAGACGTATGTTTTGGATTTTGCACAACTATAGGACTGCACACGGTTTTATTATGTATTTATTTTATAAGTAACCAAACCACTACATTAATTTAAATATTCATTGCATAACCCCTAATCTGATTAAAAAAATGCATCCTTTAACCTTGACAAAACAGCACTGTTGCTGTAACTTGGTACAGTGATTGTGTCACCATACTTATGTGTTAATTTCCGCCAAATCCAGGAATTAACTAGTGAAGAGACATAACTATTCTTATGCGACTGTATATCTCACGTGCAGTTAAAAGGGGAGGTTTAGTATAGGAATTTGGTAACACTTTAGATTACGGAACACTATTTACTATTAACCAGTTGCTTATTAGCATGCATATTACTAGAATATTGGCTGTTTATTAGTACTTATAAAGCACATTAATGCATGATTATATTCTAGATCCCTTAACCCTACCCAATACCTAAACATTACTACTACAACTTACTATCAATAAGCAGGAAATTAGGAGTTTATTAAGGGAAAACTCTCAGTTAATATGAATATGTATTCCTTAATCTAAAGTGTTACCAAGAATTTTTAAAAGAGTTTTAAATGTTTGAGGTTCCAGAAAGGTCTCGAGATTCATGATGTTCAGTCAGACACAAAGTCAAATCAAGTTTTGCTTTCCTTTTTATGACATCATAAACATTATATTGGTGAAAGTGACTAGTTTGTGTTACAAACTGAGATTATGAAGAACATGAAACCTTATTCCACAGAAAACAGTGCAACCTAAGCAAAAGAATTTTAAAAAAATTACAGAGATGAGAGAAATATAAAAGAAACATTTGCCACACACCTTTGACGTATTAATGTGTTTCCATTAAACAAACTATTGGATTTGATTTCTTCAATGTCATAAATGTGAAAGTGAAACGACTTAACATTATACTCTGGTTCACCATAGTATTCTGCTATGAAAACAGTCAAGATTCATCACACAGCAGATTACATGACCTGAACACATCTCTGTGCAATTTAAGAACAAATTAAAAGGAACAACCTTTTCGCCCCCGTCCTTCCCCACCCCCAAATCTCACCACTTTTATCAAGTTCTCATTCGCACGCTCCCCTCATCACAATTTCAACTCACTTCGACACCCAGAGACTGAGAAGTCATGGGTCTTTCTGTCGAAGGTCAAATGTGGTTGGGATGCTCCACGGGGGACCGAGAGTGAGGGCGGACTGGTGGGGACTCGGATTGGGGGAAACGGTTTTGGAGGAGTGGGCAAAGGAGAAACAAGGGAAATGCGCCCGTGCGATATCAGTCCACTGGCCGCTTCTCGCCATGTTTCTTTGTAAACTCTTCTGCATTCTTAAAGAATTTTTTACGGTCTTTTGAATATTCCTCCGCCAGGTCGGCCCTCAGCGGGTGTTCTGGTTGGGGGTCGTTGACGAGCGCGATGAGAGACTGGATTACTGGTTAAAAAGGGGGGAAAACCATATTTAATGCCAATATTTTATGAGTGTGAGGCTGATAAAAGGGCTTAGAGACGGGCCATACCTTGGTCAGTTTTGGTTGCAGGTTTCCAGTTCTCAGCACTTATGACCGGCAGACACACCTGACCCTTCTCATCAATATTCGGGTGGTAGATCTTAGTTTTAAATGTGATCTTCGGAGGCTTAAAGGGGTATTCTGCAGGGAATGTGATCTCAATCCGGAACGCACCTTTATCGTATGGAGGGTTGTCCTGAAAATAAAACGGGGTACGTGCAAAATGGCTCAATCGAGAGAAGACAGTGATTTTTTTTTTTTTTTAATGCATGCAATTAATGCAGGAAACACATTCAGATTCAATGCCTTCAAACTTACAGGAACAATGAGTCCTTGCCAGGTCAGAATGTTGGACTCGTCCACCAGAATGTTGCGGAAATTTTTCATTCCAGACTTACGGATTTCATCAAGCTCCTGTTAACACACAGTATATGACGCTACAAAGAAGCCTGACACTTCTCGAATGGTTGAGAGATTTGAGAAACCACAAAGTGAGAACAAAATACTTTCAGTTTCACTGCGGTCATGTGAACAACTCTCATCTGTAATTAAAACTCTACGGTTATATTCACATTCCAAAAAACCCGTTTTCATTTAAATATCTCAAAATGGCACAAATTCATGCAAAATACTGAGAATCGTTATTTTTATGTCTTGATTATTTAACAGGCTGCAAAGCACGAGTCTGAAATATAACTATAATCACTTAAAACACACAATTATATATTTTATATATATATATAATATTACATATTTATCAAAATATCGTTAACCTTAAACAGATTTGCTCAATTACGAACGATTTTAAAGCAGGAAAACACATACTTCCTGTTTCTCTTTCTCATTGTCTCATAAAGACCGCGCAAAAAACTTCATCTGTTATTTTAAACTAGTTATTATTCAATTTGAACAGCATTTTTGATTTGCTCTTACTTGATAAACTTACAAATCAGCTAGATTCTGTCTTATATATCAGACATCACCTTTCAACGACGACACTCTTTAACAGACGTGAAAAAGTTTATTAAAGCACGTCCTAAATTAGACTCGTCCAGAGCACTGATGAACTTATATGAGCTTTATCTGACTCTTTATTTCCATTATAAGTGTAAATTCGAACTACGGCTAAGATCGTTAGCTTCTTCCTCATCATCCTCGTCACATTTCACACCGGAGTACTCTAAAGTTTCAGCTTTCCGATGAAAAGTGATTCAAGTCTATAATACTCCTATTAACGGAGGTAACTCGAGTAAAATCTGTATTTAGTGCGCATAAAAGCAGATTTTTCGGAATATTTACCTTATGCAGTCGCCTACTCGCCGCCATCTTGGATTTGCTTTAGCCCACAATGCAAAGCGTTTTGAATTCACTTCAGTCAGTTCAAATAAATGAATAAAATTAATAAAAGATAATTTGTGCATCAGGTGTGACAAATGCAGTGTTATTTTAGCATAATCTGAAATGCTATAATAGTTTTTATCCATATGTTTAATTCGTTTTTATTTTTATACTTTCTGTTTTCAAGTTAATTTTAACGTGTTATGTGTTTATATTATTATTATTATTGTCTATATAGTTTTTATTAATTTTAATTTCAGTTTTAGTTATTTCACTACAAGTAAAATGTTGCCTTGGCAGTTTTTATTTTATTTCATTTAAAGTGTATATTATTTCAGATAACGAAAATGTTTAACTATAATAACCCTGTACAAATTTTTTTTTTTTTTTTTTTTTATGTATATAATTTTTTTTTTTTTTTTTTTTTTTATTTTTAGGCTAATATAAATATTTATTCAGTCACCACCAATATCTGCTGCTACTTCCTCAATTGTGGTTACAATGTAATTCGTTTCATAAATATTACACACACACACACATATATATATATGTGTGGGTGTGTTTGTGTGTGTGTGTGTATATATATATATATGTATATGTGTATATATATATGTATGTATATATATATATATATATATATATATATATATATATATAAAAGGACATAAATATTATTTTCATAAAGAAGTACAAAAATCTGCTTCAATATAAGAAAGTTAAACAAAACTCAAAAGTCCACTAGGGTGTGTAAGAGCACTTTAATAGTGCAGCACATTCTGACCTGAACACTCTCTACATGTGACAGAGCAATAATCACTCAGCTGCGGATCACCTTAAGCCTGTTGTTTTAGGTCACACATGTCTGCTTATTGTAGTATATGTAATGAAAAAAATTAAATATGTCAAAAACTGAAGTTTGGTCTTGCCACTAAAAAATACATCTTACATATATTTCCTTTTCTATACGTCTACACTTCCCTTTTCTATACTTTCTATTGTTCATAATGTTTAACATATTTTCACTTCTGCTGTAACACCAGAGAGCATGTTAAAGAACTCGCATCAGAAACTTTACAAACCTGCTGTTCTGGTTGGTCTTTCACAACTCCAGGGGCTTGAAAACCAGAAGTACTCAGCATACAATACAGCAAAACAGTCTGGCCTAAAGTTATAATATTAAGATAAAGTTTGACTTAAACATATATATATATATATAATATAATATATATATTAAATCAAATGCTTGTAAACATGGACAATTATTTGTACAAGTATCATTTGTATTAAATAAGTGTTCTTATCATTTAATTCCTAAACATATTTAGCTAAGATGCACCTAATAAATCACAATATAATATATCAAGATGTACACATAGCCTCACAATGAAGTATTGTGCACAGCTGAATATAGCTTTTTAATTCAGAAATGTTCAATTATGTGAAAATAGACAATTATCTTTTTAAAAAACCAAACAAACATATTTCTGTAGGTTTAAAGTGAGTCTTCAATTTATCTTCAATTTTATTTGAAATCAGGCTTCAATTTATATAACTGTACATGGCTAAATAAGTGCTTAAAAAGACTGTTCATATTCAGAAAATGTTATTGATCTAACTGTACTGACACTATCAGATGAGATCGCAGAGCTGTATAATGACACTGTTGTCTTCTACACAGCTGTAACTGATTAATATGCATCATTAACAGTTATTTCCTGTTTATTACTGTGAAGCTGCTTTGAAAGCATCTGTATAGGCTGTTGTATAAAGCACTATAAATAAATGTGACTGATTAGAATGATTTTTCTAAGTTGTAAATACCACAAATTTTATTAGAGTAATGATTTTTCTAAGTTGTAAATACCACAAATTTTATTAGAGTATGTTTTACAAGAACATTTTTACGTTTTCCTACTCCTAAATTCAATTTGTTACTTATTTTCCTTGATAGGTCTGATTTTTATTTTGTATGGAGTGTTTTATATTGTTTGTTTTTATAGGTCTATTTTACTTTTAGTATTATTTGTATTGTCTTTAAGATGTTTATGGTTTAGAATGTATGTAGAACTGACATCTTAAAGACGTCTATCAGATGTTTGCACACAGCGGATGAAGCAATCTTTAACAGACATCTTGCAGCAATTTCTGAGTGAGAATTCTTTACACCAATTTATATTTCACTGAATGTATTTTACACTGTAACTGGTTTTAACCACCTTTTTACCTCAAAATCAAAAGTGCACGTATAAAAGTACAACTATTGCATGTATAGTTTAATATAAAGGCATGTAATTACTATACTAGAATTAGAAATGATAGCAACCCCTGCACAAGCTGAAGATGCACACAGTCACACACACACACACACACATACACACACACAGAGCAGCAGTGGCAGGTTATGGCACGTTACACCAGCTCAGCAGCAGCCCTGGGCTGTTTAGGCAAATGAGAGTGTGTGGCTGGCAGAGGCAGGGCATTTACCCTCTCTCCCCCCTCTCTTTACTGCCTCTTATTCAAATTTGGGTCAGGGGTGAGGATTTCTCACGTCACACAAGCTTGCAGGCAAGATGGCGCTCGGAAAGCTGTGAGATGTGAAAACAGAATGACTGTTTGAAGAGCTCCTGTCGATGCATTAAGGTACAGATACTTTGTTCTTACACACGCGTGTGGGTTTTTATTGTGAGGGAAACGCACTTGTGATTTAACGGGGGTTTGTGAGGGGTTTCTTCTCTTGGTTATTTATTTATTTTTTTAAAGAAACACTGATTCCTCAAACAGACTGCTCTTATCACGTGCCCACTGGGCTTTTAATGCACGCACTGCGCGAGCGCAGCCTGGCAGGGGCAGATATGTGTGTTTTATCAAAAGCATTGTATTTGTTTCAGCGTGGCTTATTGTTGCAGTAATCAGATGCAGTGTTTAAGACACGAAAGACCTGTATAATGCATCTTTATACTTTAGTAAAAATTATTAGTCGCCACCTTTATGGCAAAAAACCCCCGATCAGTGGTCCTTTATGTGGCCAGCATTCCTGTCTTACCCCTCCCTCGGTGTGTTTTACCTTTAACACGTAAAATGCTCATATTGAATATTTGTGCATGGTTTTGCATTGTTAATGCATACATTAAAAGATCGCGTTTAGCTTTTATAATGCTCGAATATAATATAGATGCATTGTTTTGCACTGTTAATCAATGCATTAAGATGCCATTAAGAAGACTTTAGGTCATCCGTGTTTGTTCTATTAAATACACGAACGCAAGCCGCAATTTATGAGTGAAAAGCTGCTTTTATTGTGGTAGTCTATCTGTCGAGTCTTGCCTGCTGTGTTTGGGTGCGTACATTCGGATCATCATGACTAGGTTGTATTATGAAGAAACGCCGAGTTTGTTTTTGTTTTGCAGTAATGAGACATATGAGCCATACAAACATAAAGACGAGTAACTTTTTCCCCCCAACATTGTAGTTTTATGCTACACCGTTTAATTGGGACAGTATATTTTAGGTGTTGTGACAGCTCACCTTTGCCTCTGTCACTTTAGTTTGGCATGCAGTTAGATATTGCAATGAAGATTTTGGGTTGTTATGTTTGTTTCTCGTAATGCATGTACTTAGATCCCTCTTTATGAGGAAAAGGTGCTTTTAGGTGCTTTGTTGTTGCATTATGAAGTGCATTTGAGGTTCTAAAGTGCTTTTGTGGTTGTAGTCATGGATTTTATTGATATTTAAATGATGCAGAACTGTTATATTAATTTTTTTTACTTGCATATCTTGAGGAGATCTTGAAGGACCCTTTTAATCTCATCCATTTTAATGGGCTGGGGGAGGGGGCTTGTTTTACAGTGGTTGGTGCCACACCATAAACGTAACTCCCTTTCTGGATGACAGTTTGCTTGAATGAGACATATAAGAACTTTTAACCAAAGATATGGCCATTTTGTATAAATGAAGCCTGTTATGAGTCTTGTGTATGCTGTCGTGATGAATGTTTTGAAGGTAAGCAAACCTGCAGATGCATGCTTTGCTTTCCTTTGCCGCTGATGTTTAGGTCCATGGTCCAGTGAGGCTTATCTTCCAACTGTAGAGCTTGCTTCCAAATGCTTCTCGACGAGCTCGGGCTGGCCTTGTCATAATTGTTTTGTTGTCCTCTTCAAAGGTCAGAGAAAATGAGAATAAAAGATGTGTTTAACAGACGTAGTGGCATTCATGTTAAGATCTAATCAATACTCTTATGAAAGGCAGCTCGCAGTTTCTGCTTTGAATAATGCAGATGATCAGATCTATTGAATGGATGGGGCGGGAACGGCGCTTGAAGACAGTTTATTTAGAGCCATAATCATTGAGAAGATTATTATGAATTGTGTTGTGGGTTTGCGTTTTGATTGAAATCTTATTTCACACCCAGCTGAGTATTTGTTTCGCTTGTAGAGGAGCACAGTCTTTTCCTCCTATTCTTCATTAAACTTACAATGTTTTTGACAGCTTTATCTGTTCCTCTAGTCATGCCACCTCTTGACTTATTTTTCAAATTCCCCTCATGTTTTTTAACAGGAAAATGATTATTAACATTGTTTGAAATGATTTAACTTGGGTCTATTTCTGGTCTTCACCAGAATATAGGTTAACCTGTGTTTATTTGTTTAGTTGAAGCCTTTTAGGCCAGTTTAGATGTACATGCGTACATGTCCTAATGCATGCATTGTGTGGATGTTGCTTTAAGGCATCACCCAATGTCTGAAATCTTGTCTAACATGCTTGGCATGTTTATTGACTGGAACCTTTTAACCACTTCTTGGGCAAAACAGACATTATAGGATTGTGTAGGGATGTTGACGAATACTATGTGATTTATCTGTTGAGGGTTATTCCAGGGTTGCCCAATCTGGTTGAGTGGTTGTTTTTGTGCCAGATTCCTTATTTCTTGCTTTCCATCAGAGAAATTTTAACATTTAAAATGTTTACATTTTAAGCATTTTGTGTGATCTTCTTTGGTTTCAGCAATATTGTTTTTAAGTACAAGTGTGACATGCATAGAAGTGCATTTGAAATAAATGTCTTCAGTTAATTTTAGGCTAGTGTAGTTTCTCAGGTAATCAGCAACATCTAGCCTAGCCCACATATGACATGCGCGTGAACCCAGATGCATTTTCAGTTTATCCACAATATACAGCAACGCGTGCCTGGACAAATGCAAGAAATGTCCTGCCGGTGTCAAACAGTGTGACTTCATTTGAAATGATCAGTAGTGTAATCAGACCTATAGTGCAAGTTTACTTTTTGTCAGAATTGATTTAGTGCATGATTCATTGTTTCATGTTATTCCAAATAAAAATCTTAGTCAGTGTACACTTTACACTTTTTTGCTGAACATTCATTTTCTGATGTGTCATATTACAAACTTAATGGCTGAATACAGATAGAAGCTAGCTTGGTTTGTACAGTTTTTTTGTCATCATCGTTGAGAAGATTTTATCCCTGTTTTTGGCTGGAAATAAAATCCCATCCTTCTTTTAACAAAAATAGGGCATAACATTGAATGAAAAGCACACGGGCAGTGGACAAAGGTCTTGAGTTCTCTTTAGATAAGTGATACTGTGTTATCTCTTAGTTAAGGTCGTTTGTCAGATTATTTAGATCAGGTTTGCTTGGCTTCCAGTTTGGCTCGGATCTCTTGAGGCTGGTGGTTACAGTAAGCACTTAGATCTTAATTTCTCTAGGCACAATCTATGGAAGTGTCTTTTATCAAGTTAACCCATGTGATGTTATTAAAACCCAACTTGCATCAGTGTTTTTGGAGATTTTAGTCACCTTGAATCTACACTGAAACATTCAGGCACTTAAAAAATGTATAATGTTTATGGTTGTGTTTTTGTTCTTGATTTGCTGTAGGGTAGATATAGGCTAATACATTGATACATCTCATGAATAATGTTTTGTTTCACCAATGCCCTCTTTCATAAGAGCAAAAGTGCTCTCTGTGTTTTTATGGCATTAAGACAATAAAATCAGGGCCCTAGGGGTCCGTGCCACCGGATAAGCTTGTTTATGAGGTTAAGCGCAGTCGTTGCCAGACTTGTTTACCCGTGTTTTTACTGGCCGCTTTTGCACTTTGACTTTTTCAGAAGGCAATCTCTCTGATTAGAGATTCATCTCTGGGATGGGACTGCTGGTTTTTGAGGAAAGGTCAGAATGTCGGCAAAGCAATTGAAAGACCAGCAGCATCTTATCAAGACTTGTGTGCAACTTTTAGATAAACGTGTTTCTCAAACATCTTTTGTTGTTTTGCGATGTGGGTTTCAGGTGCTATCAAAGTTTGCCCAGCAGTTGTGCTTTATGGTTATGTATGCAGTTCTTTGACTACTCCTGTGCTTGAGGCCTATAAATACCCTGAGAGATGGTATCTCATCATAGGGTTTAGTTTTAGGACTGGGCATACTGGTTTTTATGAGACAAGTAAACGGAGACTGTCATTTTGAAGATTTCAGGGTTCAGACTTGTACAGATTGTAAACATTAAAGTTATTAAAATAATCAGCCTTTTTTTTGATAATGAAGTATGAAATTGCTAAATATTAAATTATTTCTTGTTTATTTTTATGCATCAGGTATTCTTTATTTATTTTTTTGCCATTTTTAATGTGCCACATTGATGGGACCTAGTGAAATTGATTGATAATATATCACACCTTCCTGAGTCATCATTAGTCTGCTTTTGAGCTAAAAATTATGCTGACTGATTGGTTTCCTGCCCCCATTATTGGTTTTGGCTCGGTTGCACATTGCCATCATGAATTAGCTATAAATAGTTAATCTGAATTAGACTGACTTCACTGGAACAACTGATAAATATTCAACATGGTACATAAACAGATCTGTAGGCACTTTTTATTCAGTTTTTTTAGGATTATTTTATTAGGCTTGGTATTATTATGGATTTTGTTGACTCTAATATGTATGGGTAAACTTACAATAATCCAGTACAAAAAAAAAAAGTTTTAAATTTGGTGTTCCACAGGGACGGGTACTCCACCCATGCTAATTAGTTTTGTTAATTGTTCATAAACAAGGCACTGAATAATCACAACGCTGGGAATGTGAAAATGTGTTTGGGCATTGTGCAAAGCTAATTCCCTGTTTTTCCCATCGACACGCCAGTCTCGGCTGGTCTGAGTGGCAGAAACCTTGTTTGCCGCATTACAAAGATTCTCCTGCAAGCTGGGGCCTGTGGAAAGGGTGCTGGTTTACCTGTTTCCCACCACACCCTTGGTGATATCCCAGCTCAGGTTTCAAGCTGTCTGTCAAACAAGCCAGTCGGTGACGTCCACTAGCCTTTTTCACCCAACCCCCATATGACAACAAAGGGACTGACCCTGGAGGCTGGCATTAATGACTGCTGGCAGGAACATTTAGCCTTAGTGGACGCCCTCAGAAGAAAAGAAATTGTGTTACTGTTCAAGCCTTTTATCCCTTCTCTGCTTTTAGCTGAAAGTTGAGAATTTGTACACACTTGAAGAATAAGATGCCAGCTTATGCATACTATCAGAAGGCCTTTTTTTCCACAAGCTTTTTCTGACAGTTGCTGTAGTCTTGATTTGTGCTTGAAAGTTTAAATTCAAAGAATAGAATTTCTTAAGAGTTTTTTTTTTGACCTTGTGAGCCTTGTTCTGATTAAATATATTATATGATGATGTGGATTGGCTTGATCACAAGAGTTTTGTGGTTTTCAGTTCATGCCTGTTAGCTTCGAGCTATGTGTTAGTGTTCTAAAACATTGACAATTCTCTTTTAGCAGCTTTGCACATTTAATGTTTACAGTCATTCTTTGCTAGTAAAATGAACCAAAAATATTTGTGACTGTTGCATTTCACAGGTTTTTGTCCAATGAGATGCACTCTAGAACAGGAATGCCCCTCCCATTGTGATTGTGAATGGCTGTGACATAATTATTGGCTGTTTAAATATAAGGGATGAGTGGTTCAATATGCCACATCCAATTTTAAATACAAAACCAGAATACTAGCAAAGCGTCAGTAAAAAAAAACAAAAAAAAGGTCTCTTGGTGTAGGACATAGAACTATATGGATTTTTTTCCAAGACAACGACTAACAGAATTTTTTTTCTCTTTTAGGTTTCATAGGTGAAGAAAAAGAAGTTGGAAATGGAATTGCCAAATCATGCCAAACAATTGCTGCTGCAGCTAAACCAACAAAGAGCCAAAGGTTATCTGTGTGATGTGATCATAGTAGTAGAGAATGCCCTTTTTCGGGCCCATAAGAACATCCTGGCAGCCAGCAGTATCTATTTCAAATCCCTTATCCTTCATGACAACTTGATTAACCTCGACACGGACATGGTCAACCCGTCGGTTTTCCGGCAGATTTTAGACTTCATTTACACCGGCAAGCTTTTGTCGTCCGATCAGTTCAGTGACCACAATTTCAATGCCCTTCTAACGGCAGCAAGCTACCTCCAGCTTCACGACCTTGCTGCTCTCTGCAGGAAGAAGCTAAAGCGTAATGGGAGATCCCTCCTTAATAAACCAACCACCTCTACCAATGGAAGAACGTCTAGGAACCAAAGGCTGTCCTCTACACCTGTAACTCCAAACCAAATGTCAGGGTTAAAAGACAGTGACAAGACAAAGAGGCACGAAGAGCTACTCAAAGATGACTTGTCCGAGGATGAGATGTTTGTGAGAAACGCCCACTGTGCAACCTCAGCGAATTCGCTCAGTCCCTCAACGAGTAAGAATGGAAGCAACGGCAGTTGTGGCATGCAGGAACTTGGCCTAGACCTGTCCAAGAAAAGCCCCTCAGGGAGCACAGCCACTGAAGAAGTAAGTCCCAGCAGCATCCCACAAGAATCACCTCAATCTGCCTCAGAATCCATAGCCAACAGTGCCTCATTTGATGAGAACACCAACACGCAGAACCTCACCTCTGGAGAGCCCATGGAGCTGGGTGGAGGAGAATGTGAAGAGAGCCAACCACCTCCAGACGTCGACCAGCATAAAAGTTCCCGGCAGGTTGCCCGGCAGAGGCGGCAACCCAAGAGCGAAGGCAGAAAATGCGAAGATGCAGAACGAGGAACTTTACCCAACGGAGTTGCGAAAAGATTGAACGTGGCTGGGGAGAGGCTCCCTGGTGGAGGACATGGCAACTCCGAAGTATCCTTCCAGTGTAAAGATGATGAGGAAGGTTTAGAGAACGGACAGGAACAAAGTGAAGAGAGTGGACAGAGTGAGAGCGATGGTGGGCGGAATAGCACCAATTACGTCTACCGTCAGGAAGGCTTTGAGCCTGCCCTTGGTGACAACCTTTACGTTTGCATCCCCTGTGGTAAAGGCTTCCCAAGCTCAGAGGAGCTGAACGCCCATGTGGAGACCCACACAGAGGAAGAGTTGTACATCAAAGAGGAGGAGGACGATTCATATCCAAAGGAAGATGAAGTAGAAGCGGAAGACTTGTCTTCACAAATAACCCATGTCCACAGCACCGAGTCACGTCGCTTCAGCTGCTCGGTCTGCAACAAGAGCTACAAAGATCCGGCCACTCTTCGACAACACGAGAAGACCCACTGGCTCACCCGTCCCTTCCCCTGCAACATCTGCGGCAAGATGTTCACTCAACGTGGCACCATGACGCGTCACATGCGCAGCCACCTGGGTCTGAAGCCATTCGCCTGCGACGAATGCGGCATGCGCTTTACCCGCCAGTACCGGCTCACGGAGCACATGCGGGTTCACTCAGGTGAGAAGCCGTACGAATGTCAGCTATGTGGAGGCAAATTTACCCAGCAGCGTAACCTCATTAGCCACCTACGAATGCATACCTCCCCATCATAAGCCAAAGACACCTTGAACAGGAGACCCTCAGCAAAAGAGTCAATGCACACTTCTTCCTTTTGAAGTAGACTGCAAGGAGCCAATAACCCAAAGCAGGATTTTCTTCTGCTGTAAATTACAGGAGGAGCCTTTCAAACAACGAGCCCCAACAGTGGAAAGAATAACCAAGTCGGTATGAGTTTATGGGCTTATGATTTTTTCTTTTTTCTTTCCTATTTGAATTTTGCTGTGAATGTAAAACTAGGGTACTAATGCTGTTGTAAGATTCCCTGGGATATTGTGACCACTCTCAACCACTGCAATCCATGCATTGCTTTTACGATATGTCTTGAGTCCATGTGGTCTGTTTGGTTAATTTTTTGGTATCCCAGAAATATTCCTTCTTTCCATTCTTGGTCCTTGATAAAGTACCACTCTCGAGAGTTCTGGTGGTATATTTTATGTAAAACTCTCAGCAAGGTGTGGGCTTGTACTGACCAAGTTATTCTATACACAAGGTTCTAATTCTTTGAAGTGTCTCCTAAGATAGTGTTGTTAGACATGCAAGATGGCTTTTCTGTCATCATTTAAGTGGTTTCATAAAAGCTTTGTGCATCCAACCAAACATTTCCCAGTATACCTACTCTGCACATAACATCCATTGGCTTTATTCTAGGTGTAGCTGGAAAACAGGGTCTTTGATAAGTTTTGTACTGTGGTTGATGATTTGGTTATCAGATTTTGCATGGATATAACCTAATGTGCCCTGCTCCTACATCTGGATGCAAGCCAATGGCAAAGTGGTGACGAGAGGCCATGGGTGTTTACTCGCATAATATATGGTAGTTTACTCGCAAAGAAAAGCCAAAATTAAAGGTACTTTTTAGATTTCTTTAGATAACTTATTGATATGCTTCTGTGAATGTTTTAACTGGAAGTTCTTTCCTTTATTTCTTTTGGGATAAGAGAGGGTCGGTTTGGTTTGGGTGATGGGTTGGGCAGGGTTCATTTTAGTGATATTTAACTTCAGAAATTTTGTCAGTACTGTTATTTTTCACTTTTTTGATTTAAGTTTTTCCCTTCACTGAACAAGGCGAGTCTTTACGGTCTTGTCTCATTGCTACCTCTTAATTAAGAACAATACCTTAATTGGAACTACGGAGGTCTCTGAATATAGATGTATAACGTTTGCTGAGGCTTTCAAAGTAGTAGTAACCTGCCCATCGACAAAAGGTTTTAAGTTTTAAAAGCATTAATGTAGAGAATAGCTTCTTTGGGCGCATGTATTTAAGGTATTGAGAGTTTTATGTCAGAGAAATCCAAAGAGAAATTTAATATTGGGGAGAATGGCTTACCAACAAATGTTTCCTGTAGAATATCCCTACCAAAGTTTTTAGATTGCATTGCAGGAGGTAAGGATGTACTTTTGTCTTTTAGTTCTTGATGAAGAGCAGTGTAGTGGAATGTTAGTTTGTACTTGACATTTTACTAAAAACCAATGAACTTCTTTCGTGGTTGGTGGGCCACTGGCTTTCCATTTTTTTTTTTAAGTTTACAGAGAGACTTTGAAGAACTTCAGAAGGACTCATTTATTTTAGTTCAGACCAAGACAAAAACGCATAATGAGTGTTTAAGTTTCTTGTGTTACATGTCGACCATACTTGGAAAGCTTACTGAATGAGGAGGAATTGATGCACTGGATTGCTTATTAGCCATCAGCCCCAAATAAAACCATGTTCTAAAACCATGCTAAGTTACATGGCGTCAAGTAAAAACCATTATCATGTAATAATTCAAGGTATTATGTATGCATTAAGTATGCATGTTGAAAAGAATTTAAGGTTATTCAAAATGCTGATAATTGTGTGGGTCAAATGTTACATGATCAGTGTTGGGTAAACGCTGATGGATGTATTTATAGTTCAGTGCTGAATTCTTCGCTGCCATCTTGATTTCATAACTCGGTTGCAGATGAATTATTTCTCCAATCCCAGTGTATCACATTCCATGAGTAATTCTTAGCCTTCTTAATGTAAAAAAGTCTTAATGGCATTCCTTTTTTGGGATATTTTTTTCTGGTTCTTTCGCCTGAGTCTTGTGTTTGGGCTTGCTAATGATTAACATTGGGGTTCAGCTGTAGTCGTGTTAATGGAGCAGTGTTTACAGACGTCTTTTTCCTGGAATCCTTTTGGTCTTGAATTTGCCTGCTCAAACTTTATTTTTAAGTTTAAAGTTGTCTCCATTAGTAATTCAGAGTCAGTACTTTGGAGACGTGCAACGTTTATAATTTCAACTCATTCCATTTACGTTCAATATTCATGTGATTTCAGCATAGCACCAAAGCTAACCCAAATAGCCAGTTATATTTAAAAATGCAAGTCACCAAAATGTCTTATTTTATAAGTTGTGCATATCTTGGGTGTTAGATTTTGTTTTGTTACAGTATAAGTGCGCTCTGGCGTTGATACACACCTCAACTCAGGGAGACTTGTTAAATATTTTTTGTTGTCAAATGTACTGAACAGGATTCCAGGAAAAAGTTCCCAATGATATCTTGCTAATTTTCAAGCACTTAATTTAAATACCATCAATGAACGATGTCTTGGGGTGCTACGAGGCTCTGTTGTTGATTCCAGCGTTTGAGACTATAGCTGAGAGAACTGGGAGAGCGGAAAAAAGGATGACAAAAAGTTTCAAACTGTGACAATAATGTTTCTACTTCAAAGCTTCAGGGATAGTTCTGCATATTTTGAAATGCAGAGCTTTCGACTACATTTGTAAGACTGTGTCAATACTGTGTCAATTTCTGTATTTTATTGATGAAAAGCAAAACACTAGTTTCCTACAAAATAGATTTTACGAGTGTGTTCCCATTTCAAAACGCCTTCAAAAAAAAGAAAAAAAACAAAGCCAGAGATGTATGTCGAAGAGTTTTACTTTTAAGTTCCAGAGTGTTTTTGAGCAAAAAAAGAGAAAAAAACAAGCATTCTAGGAAGCGTAAAATGTATAAATGAATAAGATGAAAGCTCATACCCAAATTTTCAGACTATTTTCTAAACCAAAGCACATTTTGAATGATTGATTGATTGATTGACAGCTTGTCTGACATTAAAGATACTTGTGTATGATATCTCATTGTTTACATAAACTCTTTACAGTCATAGACCTCAGGTGAGGAGAGGCCAGTTTGGACCTGCTTCTGTGTAGGTCACCGTCTTTAAACGAATCGTAACCGTGTGTCTTACCCTGTGAACGTAGCCGCATGCTTCTGATTTGGATGGGCTGCTACTTTTATTGATCTGCGATTGGCCCTTTAAGATGTGCCGAGACATCCCTTCTGAAAATCATATTTTCATTGACATCATTATTTGTATGAATCTGCTGCTTTTTCTTTTTTTTATGTAAATACGCATGAATAAAACTACATACACATTTACCTCAAATAACTTTTTAGAACTTGCTGCATATATATAAATATATATAAATATAAATAAATATATTTTATTTTTAATTTTTTTTTTGAGTCATATCTCTCTTATTTTAGGTTTTTTTTTTAATGTGTTGTATGTATTCTGAGCTGCCTGTTTTTTTTCTTTGTTCACAAAAGAAGCAACTTAAAAACCGACTGGCCTCTCCTCCGTCTACATTGGTGCAAACACTTACTGACAGTGTTCACTTTTTTTTTTTTTTTTATCAAATGTCTATTGTCAGTGATGAATGTATTTATTTGTTTGATCCTGTTTTCACTTTTTAAGCGTTCACTTTGGGTGAGACGACGTGTCTTCAGGGTCTGAGTTTATTCTGTTGTAGTAAGCTAGAGAGGTAAATAAAAAAAAAATGACAAGACATAGATCATTTTCAAACCTGTGAAGACGTAGACATGAGGAATGTATTTCTCCATGAAGTGTCCATCATAAAGGATGTATCCCACATCGTTTTTGTAATCTTATCTCACTCAACGCATGCATGTGCTCTGGATCATGTGTTTCCTGTCACAGACTCTTGAAGGCTGTTTGTCGATTTTAAATGTTCTCTGTGTGTATGCCTCTGCCTGCCGATAGGAAGGGACCTTTTAGAATTCTGTCAAAGGCTTTGAAGGTTGTGTTTTCTGTACCGAAAGCTGCCGTGTTGTTGTGCGCTGCGATTCAAGGCTGCCGAGCAGTTCCGTTTTATTTATTTTTTTGCAAATGCCCAACAGAGCCAAAGGTTTTTTCCTAAGAAACACTCACTCATGTCCTCATCACTGCAAGATCGCATCTTTTTAAGCTTTATAAAATGCACTTTCTAAGTTCTCACCGAGGTCCTTTACGCAGGCGATTACATCTTATCAGTTATTTACAGATTGCAAAGTTTACTTGAGTTGTGAAGCTTTAAGTAAATGCGAAGATTCAGACTCACACTTGTTTGCTGCTAATGTGTAGTTCCGATTCTACATATCCCAGATAGTATTATGTTTTTTTTTTTATGTTTTTTTTTTTGTTTTGTGTTGTCTATTTTACTGGTAAGTGTTAGGGACCTCAAGTTACCAAACCAACCCAAACTAACTAAACCAAAGCCAGATTTACAAGCACGTGGGCATGGCTTAAACGCCATATTGCATTGCTAGTCTGTCCACCATACGCATTCTACTTAAGCATTCCAATAACTTTATATGCTGATTAATATTTATTTTCAGTTTGAATGAGAGTGGGATGTCAGATTAAAGAGGAATATGAAAGAAAAAAGACATTGTCACCAGAAGGAGCATTAGTTTGGGGCACTTGTGAATGAAGACAAGTCGCCCTTGATGATTATTAGTTCGAATTACTGTCGCGTGTGTGTTTTCGGATGGCCTTGAACACGGCTTGCGGACAACACGGCAGTTTTACGTTCCTCAGAGAACTTGTATTCAGGTCAGAGCTACATGCAGCTCGAATTCAGTTTCATGTGAATAAACAACAGTGTACAGAGCTCATCTCACGTTCACAGTCTTAATGTACAGCTACGAGAAGTCATTTTAGAATCTTTTCATTAAAATCTTGATCCAAAAATGCTGGGTTCTCTGTGTCCTTGTGTGTTTGAGTTCCTTTGTGTTCTCTTGCTTTTGACTTACAGTGGAAGTAAATGGGGTAATGCAAGTCTTTTCCTTCAAGATCGCTGTGAAAGAAATATTTTTGACCTTGTCTGTGCAAAGTTACGCTCCAATATTTTTGTCTTTACAATGCAAAGCCAGAAAACTCTGTATCTTCAGTAAGGTCCATGCAATGATGCAGGAAAATTACTGATTTGGTCATAAGTGACAAAACGTTAACAAAAATATGTGGTAGACCATCTTATTGTGCCCTCAAAGTGCCTTATTTACTTCTGTTGGTTTGCTTTATATACTTTAAAAATTGGCAGATAGAATCGCTTTATAGCTCAATTTTTTTTCCATTCAAGTGCTTTAAAAAAATATGTGGTACCTCATCTTTTCGTGCCCTCAAAGTGCCCCATTTACTTCAGTTGTAAGTTCAATTTAATGCATTGTTTTGCTTTATGTACTTTTAAAATTAGTTCAAAACACAAGACTTGGGACTTTTTGACCTTATTTATGGAAAGTTGTAATCCAGTATTTCAACAGTTTTGACCATGCATATCCAGAAAACACTAACGCTTTATCATGATCTATGCAGTGATGCATGAAAATGACTCCGCTTGGACTTTTCCATGCAAACTTTAAATGTGCAAGTGATGAAAGTTAAATTGCCTAAAACAGCAGTCTGAAATGATGATTTGGACAACTTTTAATTTTTATTTTAGTATGTTATTTTTTTTTGTTGTTTTTTTTTTAATGTATAAAATGAGACACATTGTGATAGAATCAATCTCACCTTGTCTGTGCAGTTATGATCCAACATTTCAACTATCTTGATCAAGCAATACCAGAAAACTCTGTAACATCAGCATTATCCATGCAATGGTTCAGAAAATCCAAGCACAGGAAATACACAGGTTATGCATAAGTAGAAGTTCGACTGCCTTAAACAGTAGTCGTGAATGTTGTTTTGGACAAGAAGAAGAATCCATGTAAGGGCTTTATCAAAAATATGTAGTACCTCATCTTTTAGTTTCCTCAAAGTGCCTTATTTACATCCACTGTAAGGTTGATGTAATTTTTTTTTTTTTGCTTAATACACTTTTAAACTTGGTGCAAAAATGACACTTGTGTGATATAATAACTTTTTGACCTTGTTTATGCAAAGTTGTAACTGAATATTTAAACTGTCTTGACTATGCAAAGCCTGGTCAAAAAAACACCTAACTTTAGCATGATCCATGCAATGATGCAGGAAAAGAGCTTTATATAGGGGAAAAATGCATAGACCGTAATTATGCAGGTTGCAAATAACTAATTGTATTTTTTAGTTATTTATTTAAAATGTTTTAAGGAAGATTCCATGTAAGTGCTTTAATAAAAAATATGTGGTACCCTGCCTTTGAGCACCATTATTGCAAGTTTACTTTAATGCACTTCATAATGTATTCATTTATATGCATCGTTCATTGAATTTAAATGATTTTCTGTTGATTATAGTTCCAGGTTCAGCGCTCTATGCACATTTAAAGCAGCTGCACTTGAGTTTCTGCATCATCCAGAGGCGAATGCTGCAGGATGTGTTGCGTCGTTGAGACCTGGGGTCACCGATGATTAATGACAAGAGGGTGAGAGAGAATCGGGGCCCCTCCCCCCAGCTGGGCTCTAACAGCTATGGCACAAGGGGTCCGTCTGCCATCTGGGAACCCCTCTCAGAGCTTCACCAATCAGAGCCGCCAGCTCGCTCCTTCACCAGTCCTTTTCTTTCCTCTCTGCCTGGCCCTCTGCTCGGCATTCTCGGGGCCTTTTAGACCGGCCCTCCTTTTGTTCCCCCTCCAGGCTTGCCAGTGTATGTCAAGAGGCCAGCGTGCACCTCCCTACCCCGGGGGAACAGAGGGTTGGCATTTTTATGGTCCTTGTGTGGCTGATTCTACGGGGCCATTAAGCCCCGCCTCAAGTGGTGTCACATGCCAAATGACCCTGAATGGGGTCAGTTTCAGGCACAATGAGTTGCATGTTGATGCCGCCTCCCCCCGCTCGGCCCGTCTGCTAAGTATAGATTAAGTATAGACACATCTGCGAGGAGGCAAAATCACATGCAGATCTTGCAGGAAGCCCTTAAATGCATGAAAGGCCTTTCAGTGTATAATGCCCATGATCACGGCATCTGCTGCCTGATGCTAATTTGAATTCGAAAACTGGTTAAGGCGAGCAGGACTGTTGCTATTGGTTGTAGTCTGGGTTGGTGATTTGAACAAACTCCTACACTGTGGTATCACAGCTAATAAGGCCTATCTTGAGACATGGGCCAGTAAGAAATCACATAGACCCATGTTAAATGCTACTCAGAACACCTTAGCAACCACATGCTAAAAAAGTCATTCAGAATACCATAAGAAACATATAGCAAACCTTAGCATCGATATAGCACCATGCTAAAAACAACTCCGACTACCATAGCAACCATACAGAAACTGGCTAAAAACCATTCAGATCACCTTGGCAAACACATAGCAACAAGCTAAAAATCACTCTGAACACCTTAGCAACTATATAGCAATGCCTTTTCGCATCATTTAGCAAGCACCAAAAGCAACGGAAAAAAATCTTGCATATAGAGGGTTTGTTGTTGAATTTTATTATTGTCACATTTGCTCTTTGATTCTGTTTGATGTGCTTGTTTAGTGTTATTTATTTGAATGTTTGGTGTAGAGCACTGCATCACATCAAGCATTTGTTCTCGTTTTATTTATTTGGATGTTTGGTGAAGAGCTTTGTGTTGCGTTGAGCGTTTGTTTTTGTTTAGTGTTTTTTTTATTTGAATGTTTGGCGAAGAGCATCATGTTGAACATTTGTTCTAGTTTAGTGTTATTTATTTAAACGTTTGGCGAGCTGAGCGTTTGTTTTCGTTGTTTAGTGTTATTTATTTAGATGTTTGGTGAAGAGCGTTGTGTTGAGCGTTTGTTCTGGTTTAGAGTTATTTACTTGAAAGTTTGGTGAAGAGCGTTGCGTTCAGCGTTTGTTCTCGGCGGTTTGCACCAGGTGTCTGTTCAGCAGTACAGCAGCTGCCCCTCCAACCCTGGATTAATGCAGGACAGAGAGGGGGGATACACCCAAGCCAGTCCCGTCCAGTAGAATCAAGTCTATTCTTCTCTTTCTTTCTTTCTTTCATTCATTCTTTCTTTCTTTCTTTCTTTCTTTCACTGGGCTGAATGTAATGGCACAGACTGCCAGGCTGACAGAGCAACGGCCCAAAAGAAACGGCCCTACAGGTGGTGGGCACTGCGCGAGTTTAGCATATTGATCCTTTCACATAGACTCGTACAGCAGCCTCTCCGAGAGAGAAAGACGCTCTATTTACACTGTGCCATGGCGCTTTACAAAACAGGCTTTAGGGCAACACATAATGGGCTCCTTTGCCTGAGCTTGAAGGGCCACAAAGGACAGGGAGAAGAAAAAAGGTTTAATGTGAAATTCTGATGCCTTTTTTTCTTTTTCTTTATTCTTTGTCGCACATGATGATGCTAGACTGGGTAATTCAAAGGTACAGTGGATTTTTGAAAGATGCAGGATGCTGAAATTGGTGCCATGACCTGTAAGAAAATGTGTTTGCATATGAAGATGTATGCATGCTTAGTGTGAGGTTTGCATATTTATATAAAAACTTATCATTTTGAATTGAGCTTATTTTCTTAATCTGCTTAAATATTTTTTGTTATATTTGTTGATTTGTCCAGACTAGACTATTACAATGGTCTTCCAGCCAGTTCTATCAAATCTCTACAACTAATCCAGAATGCGGCTGCAAAATAATCTCTACAAGAGCTGCGAAGTATGCATGTCACATGTTCATCAATTTGCAGATGATAAAATTCAAGACAATGATGTTTACCTAAAAGACCACCACTGGCTCTGCACCCCTTTACCTAAATTCATTACTTTAGACTTGTGCCCTCTAGAAGTTTGCGTTCTGCAAGTGAACGACGCATTGTAGTGCCATCCCAAAGAATCACAAAGTCACTTTCACTGACTTTTTCATTAACTGTTCCCTCCTGGTGGAATGAGCTGCCTAACTCAGTCCTCAGCCATCTTCAAGAATTGTAAAATGAGCTTATTTTCCTTTTTTTTAAATAATTTAATTTAATACATTTTTAATTTTATTTATTAAGTATAGGATGTAATATAATAGATGTTTTTCAAATATACACTTCATTGAAAAGTTTGTGATCTGTTTGGGAAAGAAATTAATACTTTTATTCAGCAAGGATGATGCATTAAATTGATCAAAAGTGACATTTTACACATTTATAATATTATAAAAGATTTATTTTTAAATAAATGCTGTTCTTTTGAACTCTCTATTCATCACAAAATCCAGAAATTTTTTTTATCATGGTTTTCACAAAAATATGAAGCATTAATTATTGATAATAATAATAATAAAAATAAATGTTTCTTGAGCAGCAAATTGCATCAATTTAATAAATTACATTTTTAAAATATATTCAAATAGATATTTTAAATAATAACATTTTCGGTAATAATATTCCACAATATTGCTGTTTTTACTCTATATTTCATCAAATAAATGCAGCCTTGGTGAGCAGAAGAGTCTTCTTTTCAAAAACATTAATTTTGTTTATTCGGTGAAACTTTACAATAAGGTTAATTAGTTAACATTCGTTAATTACTTTAGTTAACATGACTAAGAATGAACAATACTTCTACAGCATTTATTAATCTTAGCCAATGTTAATTTCAACATTTACTAATGCATTATTAAAATCAAAAGTTGTGCTTGTTAACATTATTAATGCACTAAATTAACACGAACTAACAATGAACACCTGTATTTTCATTAGCTAACATTAACAAAGAATAATAAATACTGTAGTAAATGTACTGTTGATTATTTGTTCATGTTAGTTGACAATGACAATTTATTTATATAGCACAATTAGAAACAACTAAAACCACACACAACAAAATTAAAGACAATAAGACAAAAAACAATTAAAATTTTTGTATAATGCCATAAAAAGAAAGTGCTTTAGCATAATAAAAACAGTACTGTACAATGGAAAATGCTTCAAGTATTAAATGCTTTATCAAACAAAAAAGTTTTTAACTTAATTGTTTCCGGTTCCTGTCTGCCGTGTGGTTTTGCGATTGTAGCTACCTGTAGCTCTGTCTTTTTGTTGGAATCTATATCTTACTATCACTCTCCGTTGTTTAAACAACTAAAATATAACTTAATTTTCACCATAATTCTGATATTATCTATCAAACTAATTTGATATTGTTCACTTTTTTATCTAAACCGCTAGCGCAGTGCATTAGCATTCTGTTAGCCTGTTAGCTTGTCATTCATGCCTACCGTTTTTTTGATCTCTCACTCCGTTTTTCATCAAACAACCGTGGTAAGTCAAAATCATTCAGCAATCACGGTGAGTAATGGCTTCTTCTCCTGTTATTGTCACTTACACTGCTTGCCACATGTTTAGTGTAGCTTTCTCTGTCAGCAGCTGTGAGGGATTTACATGTGATAAATGCAGGGAAATAGTCAGGCTGACAGAGAAGATCTCAGAACTAAAGACACGCATCCAAAAATTAATTGAGGATAGTAAGAATGTGAGGGCCTTAGATATGGCTTTACGGTCGCTCTTTTGAATCCATCACGAAAGTGACTTAAACTGCAATTTCATCGACTGGCCACAAGAAGCTGGCTCAAAGGGAGTCAA
This sequence comes from Cyprinus carpio, assembly GCF_018340385.1. Classification (NCBI taxonomy): domain Eukaryota; kingdom Metazoa; phylum Chordata; class Actinopteri; order Cypriniformes; family Cyprinidae; genus Cyprinus; species Cyprinus carpio. Next base: position 18,497,230 of record NC_056581.1, on the reverse strand, counting down.
TCCCATAGACTCCCCCCCCCCCATGTTAAAATGGCAACTTTATAGCATAAAAAAATGTTTACTGCCTGGTACAAAAAAAAAAAGGTTTTGGTCTATATAACTAATTCTGCCCTTCATGACAACTGAGGTGGGTGAAGAGCGTTGATGGTGGGTTTTTTAATAACTCATCTGTTTAAATTATATTAAGCCTTAAAGTTCTGCATAATTAAGGGCGTGGCCACTTGAGTGACAGATGGATTGCAGACTCATCTGTTTAAATTTTGTCTGCTGTCTGTTAGCCGTCACGTCACCACAGCTAATCCAGCCACTAAATTTGGAATCTCTGCCATGTTTTTTCTTTTTTTCAGGATTATTTCATACAATTATCATATAATATGGCTTGCTGTGTGGTTAATTGTACTAACAGACCGTCCAAGAAGTCTGGGCTCCATGTTTCCTGATGAGAAATTCTAATACAATTTTATTAATTTATTTAAAATAATTTATTTATTATTTATAATTTTATTTAAAACTTTACTACACCCCGGAATCCGACGGAGTGTGATTAGCTGTAGTCTAAAACTATAGACTGTATAAAAAGTAAAAATATAGCATTAGCTCCTTAGCCTGAGCTAACTTGATCACGTCAAGCTGTATTTTTTAAGTGTGTTTCAATTTTGTTGACATTTGGGTTGCTTGTGGTTTGTTTACAGTGTATTTTATGTTTAATGAGTGATGGGCAGTGACACGTTGCCGAGATGGTAATGGCTGGCTCCACCCACTTCTGAACGCTCTTCAGAAACCTATGGGTGACATCATGGACACTCTGTCCATTGTTTTATACAGTTGATGCTTTGGATGCGACTAGCTTAGCGAGTCCCGTACATTGTTCAGTTTTTCGGTTCCGGTTGCAGAGCCCCCACAGCAGGGTGACTGACGCATTACAAAACACTACTCTTCCATTCAATTAAAACATTAAATGGGTTCTCCCCACTCAGTGACGCACACAATGACAAACCTGATGAATCAGGCTCAGTTAATGGCGATTTTATTTTACGGAACATGAAAATAGAGACACAGTCATGTTTAGCATTAGCCACCATGCTTACCAGGAACCAGAGCGCCGGACATCTTGGCAAATTTTAAAGTGCTGACTAATGCTAAATGTAAATTCAGTAAGATTGTTATTTACATCGACACATGATGTCCGATTAAAAATAACATTAAATAGGTGTGTGAACTTGCAAGTTCGATGTCAGACACTGTAATATGCTCTGGTCCCCTCCATGCTTACCGTGGTGACGAGATACATAGCAGACTGTCGTCACTCAATGGCTGGATGTCCAAGTGGTGCCCGCAGAATAACATTAGTTTCATAGACAATTGGACAAGTTTTTGGGGCAGACCTGACCTGTTGTTTGTTCTTGAATAACTGGGGCCCAGGTCAGGAAGCAGACAGACTGGCTGAACCGACCGTCTGCTAGCGGCCTCACGTCACAGAAGTCAGTTAATTCTCAGCACATAGAGACTCTTTCACCTAGATATCATACTATAGAGACTGTGTCTGTTCCCCGAACTAGCAAATACAAAAAATGTCCAAAAAAATTTAAGGGTAACAATTTAATTGATGTTCAACAAATAAAAAAAACATATAATACAGAAAAACAAATGATAAAGCTTGGCTTAATGTACATTAGATCCCTTTCAGGGCTTAAATGATATAATCACTGATCATAACTTACAGGTGCATCTCAGTAAATTAGAATATTGATACTCAAATTGTGAAACTCGTGTATAAAATAAATTCAGTGCACACAGACTAAAGTAGTTTAAGTCATTGGTTCTTTTAATTGTGATGATTTTGGCTCACATTTAACAAAAACCTACCAATTCCAGTTGTATAAATGTGTTATTTTTTTTGTGATTGTTTTTTTTAATTTTTATGATTTTGGCTCACATTTTACAGTTAGCACTACACATTATCTGTATTGTATAAAGTGCTAGGGTATATAAATAAAGGTGACTTGACTGCAGTGTTTAAAATGCAGTGTCTTTACCTGCGCCAGTGAAGCCTGGCCTCTAGGTACAACATTTTTAATCAGGAACTGTCAAGTGCATTTGATTTACATTAATGTGTCACATGGGTCGGCCCCCCACCATATGTATGCAGATTCACAAAGGGTCCAAGCGGCCCCAGCGTGCTCCGGCACATTCATCACTGTCATGTTGTGTTAGTTTTGTATGTGCTGGAGACAGCAGAGGGTCTGATGAAGACCACGCTTGCTGTCTCGCCCTCCTTTACGTGCTTAAGACAATGCAATGAGGTCTGATAATACTACGGTAATACTGGGATGAGCCGGATCTTCACCCTCCGCTCTCACCTTTACTCACCATGACCTGGATAATATTTTGCACAAGGAAGAAATCTTTTTTTTTTCTTGAATGCAGAATGCAGTTGCATTATCATGTGCAGTTGACACTGCATTTATGGGGTAATTTAAAAATGTTGTAATTATGAATTTGATGGCTTTTAATAAGAGGGATAGTTAAAAGGATAGTTCACTCAAAAATGAAAATTCTGTCATTAATTACTCACCCTCATTTCGTTCCCAACCCGTATGACCCTCAGAACACAAATTAAGATGTTTTTGATGAAATCCGAGAGCTTTCTGACTCTCTATAGACAGCAAGGGAACTGCCACGTTCAAGGCCCAGAAACGTAGTAAGGACATGAGAACAATTTTTGTGTGCAAAGAAAACAAAAATAACGACATTATTCAACAATTTCTTCTCTTCTTGCCGGTTAGTCTCCACCTCCATCCAAGAGAATACCACAACTCATAAAAAATATCTTTCCATGACATTTTAAGACTTTACCAGTCCTTGAAATCACAATTGAAATTGCCTGATATTCACAGGTTCTTCATGACCAAATCTAAGGCTAGGAAATGTCCTAGCTCTATTTCAGGATATTGTTATTGTCAGTAAGTGTTTGGCATCTCAAGGATCAATGTGTAAGTGTAAAGTATTCTTGGCACATTGTCATGACGACCAGCTACACATTAAAGCCCATAATCTCTAAGCTCATTAAAAATGAGAGTAGCCATTCTGCAGCTTCTCACCGGAGTCCAAGCTGAACCCGGTCTAATGCTCAGTGTTGCTGCTGCAGGTAATGCGGTTACAGGTGCGGTGCTCACGAATCCTCTGTGGTCTCTGCGCCAAACCTGCAATGAAACACATTGTCGCATTCTTTATGCAACAGACCCCCCTCCACCCTGAAGCGCCTCCGGCCGGATCACGGGCAGCAGGGAGGGGCTGAACTGCGCTTTCTGAAATTACCCTGTGGAGAATAAATGGGCATGTTTGAGAAATCAGTGGCAACACCTTTTTATTGCAGCCCACCCTCCACCTCCCCCACCCGCAGCACTCAGGGAACTGTTGCCATGGCGATCCAGTATTCCGACTGATGTATGGATGTGGAAGTGGAATTCCTGGAGACAGTGAGGAGCTCAGAGGAGCTCTTGTGCTACAGCTCTCTTACAAACCAGTCTGAGCTCAGATCTCTCTCTGAACCTACAAAACACTGCCAGAGTATCAATGTGCTCTGGAGGAACAACACATGGCACTTTAAAGAATTCAGTTCAAGAATTAATTCTAGAATTTTGTATCATATACCATTTATAAAAAAAAGAAAAATATATATATATAATTATATATTAAAAAAAAAATAATACATATATGTGACCCTAGACCACAATACCAGTCATTAAGGGTCTTTTTTTTTTTATTTAGATTTATACATCACCTGAAAGCTGAATAAATAATCTTTCCATTGGTGTATGGCTTGTTAGGAGGACAATATTTGGTCGAGATACAACTATTTGAAAATCTGGAATCTGAGGGTGCAAAAAAAATCAAATTATTGAGAAAATCTCCTTTAAAGTTGTCCAAATGAAGTTCTTAGCAATGCATATTACTAATCAAAAATTAAGTTTTTAAATATATATGGTAGGAAATTTACAACATCGCTAATTTTGACCAAACTAATTTTGAGGTTTTTTTTTCAAATACACATTTTAAAAAACTAATTTTAACTAATTTAAAAATACTCATATTTACTAAAATTAAAGTGAAATCCTAAAAATCTAAAAATAAGATCCAATTTAAAAGTCAAGTCACCTTTATTTGTATCACGCTTTATACATTACTGATTGACAGCTTTACAGTGTCAAAAAATGTATTGACAAAAACCATAATAGTATATTAACGATCCTAAAATGACACGGCAGTGTATTATAAAAACAGTATGATAAAAACTATAAATGTTCATTAATTAAATCATTTATTGCAGGAACTGTTCCATCCATATAATTTAGCTCATTGGCCTATCTATAAACTATTGAAATGCTTTCTAGCAAATTAATATTACAATAAAGAAAAAATATTCAAAACTCAAACACAGAGGTGCATCAATATAGAATTCAAATGATGTGCATCTGGCCATTTTATAAAACTGATTTTTGACTCTTTAGGCAACTTGTGGGGAAGTCATGGCCTAGTGGTTAGAGAGTTTGACTCCTAATCCTAAGGTTGTGGGTTCGAGTCTCGGGCCGGCAATACCACGACTGAGGTGTCCTTGAGCAAGGCACCGAACCCCCAATTGTTCCCCGGGCACCACAGCATAAATGGCTGCCCACTGCTCCGGGTGTGTGTTCACTGCTGTCTGTGTGTGTGTGTTCACTGCTGTGTGTGTGCACTTTGGATGGGTTAAATGCAGAGCACGAATTCTGAGTATGGGTCACCATACTTGGCTGTATGTCACTTCACTTTCACTTAAAGCCTCGTTTGAAGCTCTTGGCAGAAGTTTTTTTTTTTTTTTTATCATATTGCTAATCTGCTTTGCATAATGCATAAGAACATCTTTTACTTTTACTTAAACTAACACACAGACTTGCTTTATTTTACAGTGTTCAAACGAATCTCATCCAATGAGATTTTAGATCTGTTTCATAAAGAGTGACTGTAAGTGTTTAATGTGAAAGCTGCATAAATGCGATCGAGCATTAGTTCAGCAGATCTGCGACCGCTGGCTACATCAAGCTATTAAATATTAATACAGCATCTAAAGCGTCCTCTAGGTAAAACACACAAAGGATCGGGTTCAGCGATGAATAATGGAACGCAATCATCGTACATTACAGACGGACCTTTCAAATAGATGGCGTCAAAGACTAGAAGCAGCACAGTTTTTACATTTTAATAGATGATTTCAGGTCCATTTCTGTTCACAGATACATTTGATTGATTACACGGACAGAAATGAAATGTTAAAAGTGCAAATGCGGACAAACGGCGTATGAGGTTAAGAAATGTTCCCAGCACACAGTGACGTGTTTTTCACTAACAGACATGTCAGTGGATTCACACAGAACACAATTCAACAAGCGACTTGATTGTCAATGGTGATGCATATCAATGAAAACACGGATCCAAATAAAACACAGAAAGAAATTAAGAATTTTCTGCCATATTGTCACAAATATCCGACGCACACATATACACACAAAGCTTCTATAATCTATTGTTTCTATACAGCTAAAATAATTTCTCATCTTTGAGTAACATTAAAGGAAAATTATTCATAAGACTAAAGCTTTTGTCTCTGATGTGCAGAGATAGTTTGAATCTATTCACTGGTAGTGAGAAAAAAACCAGCGCAACTATGACAGCATATGAAGAACAGCAACTATACAGCAAATCCGTCTAATGAAGATAATACTAGCAAGGCCCTATTCTGTCCGCTATGAAATTACATCTACAATGGTTTTAAAAACACATGCAGAATGACACCAGATATTCCGTTAAGTCAGTAAAACACATCGTCTTTTTGGGTTGAAGATCCCTGTTAGGAGTTAAACAAACAAACGACATCTGAGTGAATCTCACGAAAACACATCCAGCTCACAATTCACCCAAAAATCAAAACCATATTTTACATAAAAGAAAAAAAAAAGCCTATTTTCAGGAGCATTAAAATACTTTGCATTATATATTTTTTTATTTGTATTATTTGCATTATTCTTGCCAAGCAAACATTTCCCCCCAAAATTCTCAGTGTAATGCATGCAATGCTCAGTGTATTAGTTATTTTGTAATTTTCATGACTTTGTGTAATAGTGTTGTTTTTGTTGCATTATATTAATCACGAAGAGAAACGGTTTAAAATGTACAATGTGCACACTGCCAAAAACAAATAAAACAAAAATAGTAATTCTCATACTTTCAATCAGGATTCATAGTGTAACAGTATTTTTTTGTTGTTGTTGTTGTTGTATTATACTGAACAAATTCTGTATTTTTTCTTAATTTTAGTGAACAGAAATTAAAGGCAGAAAATAAAAATAATAGAAACATTTTGCATTACATTAATGTGAAAGTGTTTAAAAATGTGCTATGCACGTCATTTTGAGGAGCATTAAGATATTTTTCATTATTTTTGTTATTAGAATTATTTGCATTATTCTTGCCAATCTTCCCACAATTCTAAATAATGTATTCAGACGGTGTACTAATTTTTGGTAATATTCATTACTCTGTGTAACACAGTATTTTTTTATTGTATTATAATAAAAATAATGCTGGAATTTTTCTTTATTAAACACAATTTAAAGGCAGTATAACAAATACCATCATGATGTAAAAATATCAGTGACATTTTGCATTACATTAATGTGAAATTTTGTTTTAAAATGTGCTGTGCACAGTCATAATGCAAAAAAAAAAAATCATTTTAGGAACGTTGCATTATTAGCATTATTCTAGTCAAGCAAGCAGTTTTACTGTAATGCATTTAGACAGTGTACTTTCTGTAATACAGTAATTTTTGCTTTATTATAGTAAACAAAATGCTGTAATTTTTCTTTATTTAAATCAACAAATTAAAGGCAGTACAACAAATACCACCATGATGTATAAATACTAAGTAGTGACATTTATGCTTAAAATACGGAATTGTTTAAAACGCAAAAAATCGAACAGTCCTAAAAATAGACGATTTTCTTGCAAAACTGTGATAATCATACTTGACAGCTTTCATGAGATTCACCCATTCAGACGAGATACAGCACACCAACACTGAAGTATTGCATAACACAGGTCATTTGCTGACGGCACGTAATCTACAGTGCAATCTGTGCCATAGTCTTAGAAATGGCTTCCTGGGAGACGCGACTAAACCCAGTAAAGATTCAAGTAGAGTTAAAGGATGTATTTCTACGCATGGAATGTCAAAATTCACACACAAACCGTCATGGCAGATGCCTTAAAGGGAGATCAGAGGACAAACATGGAGCTTTTGGACTACAGCGGATCACTAGAGAGGCCCTGAGGCAGCCGGACAGGAAGTGACACGCCTGGACGCCGCCATCAGGGCCAATCAGAGCAGGTGATTTATTCCGGTCTATAAAGTGCTCGTCATAAAGGATTGTAATAGACTGATAATGACTACTGATCTCAATCCGAGGCCGGTCTCAGTATGGGATCTGGTTCTGGTAGTATTGCAGCATGTCGTAGGTTTTGCTCCTGTATCAGAGAAACACAGTTTCACCATAAACGTTCACAATAACACACTTTCTTTGACTATTGTGTGGCAAGGTGATGTTTGTTACCTGCTACTGAGGAAGCAGCGCTCGATGACTTTAATCATGAAGGCCGCGGCTTCCTTCTCACTCATGTTGGGGTTGAACCTTTGCCTGCCGAATACAACACAGCAGGGTTATTATCGTCAACTAAAACTATTAAAACATTTTTGTTATTAGCTAAAAATAAAATATTAATAAATACTAGATGACCCTAACCCAGATCAGAGCATTAAATTATGATTTGATATTCAGTGACGTACTTCAGGAGTTTGATAGTCTGTCCTCTGAAGCACGGCAGCCCCGTGTCCAGCATTAATGTCACCAGAGATACCACAGCATCCATGTACGGCCTGAGAGAAAGAATTCAAACACACATAGAAGGGTTTAGAAAGGCATGAAATATATATCAAATTTCATTATAAACAAACTACTGACAGAAAACCAGTTTTATTATAGTATCAACGAAATCCTATTATAGCTTTTATTTTTATATTTAGAATTATTTTCAGAATCTTAAAAAAAATTGTAACAATTTTTTTAAATTATAATACAGTATAAATAAAATGTAAGTTATATATCTATATTAATATCTATATAAATTATATATATATATATGCATTTTTAATTTTAAAAATATAAAAAATAATTCAAAATATAAAAATAAAAACTAGTAGCATCTCACTGATACTATAATGACACTGGTTTTTAATCTAGTAATCTTGTTGTGATTTTGTCTTTTTTATTAGTTTTTTTTTTTTTAAATATATAATACAGGTTTTTTTTCATCAAGTTAAAAAAATATTTAATATTTTATTTAATTTTTATATTATTTATTTAAAGTAACCGAAATGTTTTATGGTTTCAGTTTTAGTTCTAATTTTATTTTATAATAATATACTTTTGCAATCAGAAAATATTGGGGTGGTTTGCAGGGGACAGAGTCTGCCCACCGAGGGCAGCCAAATTCTTCCCAGACACCCTCATGTCCTCACGTCTGACCTAATCCATCATCTCGGAGGATGCTGAATTATTGAAGAGCGGCCGTCTCACCTTACAGCCAGGTATCCGCGCACACACATCTCCATGAACCATTTAAAGGGTGTGGCCTCCATCTTGCCGCCCATGATCATCACCATCTCATCGGTCAGCTTGATGTCGGGCTCCCAGCCCAGATTTCCTCCCGGAGAACTCTCGAACATGAAGCCGAAGTCTACAGGACACAAAAACACATAAAACACAAACAGGCTTACTGTCGTTACCTTTAAATAAAATATCAATATTAGACGAAAAACAAACTAAAAAAAAAAAAATGCTGCCTTTGCAACTAACTGAAATAAGTTTAAGGTAAAGCAAAAAAAATTTACAAACTGGATATAAATAAAAGCTAAAACTGTGCTAAAACTAAAATAAAAAATAAATGAAACCTAAAAAATAATATTTAAAAAGAAAAAACAAATAGGCAGAAGCACAAAAAATAACTAAAATTAAAATAAAACCAAAAAGTATACGAATAAAAGCTAATTCACAATACTAATAAAAACCAAAACAGAATATAAATATATTATTTCTATTTTGACGTAGTTTTTATTTTATATTTTACATATATTTTATGTTTAAAATGACACTTGTGGTTAGCCAATCATAAGAGGTGCAAAAACAAAAACAGCCTGTTTAAATAAATTAATAGACAAAAGGGAGGTAAATAGTCTAAATTATGTTGCAAGAAAACATGACTGACATTATAAGTGGATATATGCATTTATGCATTTTTTGCATATGGATATAAAATGCTACCAAAGAATGTGGCATCTTTAAGTTAAGCTAGTTTGGTTTAACCTGACTCACCGATGTGGATGAGGTGGCCCTTGCTGTCCAGCATGATGTTGCCGTTGTGTCGGTCTTTGATTTGTAACAGGAAGAGCAGCAGACTGTATGCGGCCATACTGCGGATGAAGTTATACCGAGCCTTTGAGAGAGAGAGAGAGAGACATTACACGAGATGCATAAGAAATAAATGATCAGAGCTGCAGAAGCAATTCAATACAAACGTCAGCTTTCTGTGCAAAAACCAATAATATCTAATCTATTAAAATTTACTGAAGCAGATGTTTGTCACCTTCTGGAAGGCCAGCGTGGACTCGTCCCCGTACTGGTTCCTGAAGTAGTCGTACATGCCAAAGTCAGTCTGCCGGCCGAGCTGATCGCGGGACTTACAGTCCGGAATACATTCAATCACGCCACACTGAAAGAACCAAACAGGAAATCCAGGTAAGCAGAACTCTAGCAGGTCAGGAACATGACGTCTGACAGGAAGCTGGAACGAGACTCACTCCAGGAGCGGTGGCCACCACACGGTACGGGAACACGAACAGGTCCAGACCCACCAGCTGGAAGATGTTCTTGAAGAGACCGATGATCTGAAGGGCGAGCATGTCCTGATACCAGAGAAACAAAATTACTGAATCAGTTTAATGGTGAATATGAATTCAAAATTATCGTGACAATTTAAGCTTGGACACCTTAAATGGAGCACAAAAGCAGTTTTAAGTCTCTGGGGTATATTTGTAGCAATAGCCAAAAATACATTGTATGGGCAAAAATTATAGATTTTTCTTTTATGCCAAAAATCATTAGGATATTAAGTAAAGATCATGTTCCATGAAGATATTTTGTAAATTTCCTACTGTAAATATATCAAAACTTAATTTTTGATTAGTAATATGCATTGCTAAGAATTAATTTGGACAACTTTAAAGATGATTTTCTCAATATTTAGATTTTTTTGCACCCTCAGATTCCAGATTTTCAAATAGTTGTATCTCAGACAAATATTTTCCTATCATAACAAACCATACATCAATGGAGAGATTATTTATTCAGCTTTCAGATGATGCATAAATCTCAATTTCGAAAAATTGACACTTAAGACTGGTTTTGTGGTCCAGGGTCACATATGAATTTATATGAGAATTTCCCATAAAATTATCATTACTGTAATGGTTTCAGATGGTTTCTTTTACACTGAAAAATATAATATAATCAACATATCCTCCAAATATGGTGGTGACACCTAACAGAACAGCTGAAATTAACAATAATTATTATAATTTAATTATATTTTAAAATTATAATTATATTTAAATTAAGTTTTAACCATACACACACACACACACACACACACACACACATATATATATATATATTTTTGAGTGAAATATAATACAGACATAAAAGGTTTTATAAAATGTACTGTATATATAATTTAATTTTTTTTTTTTTTAAATTATCATATCTTACATATTTTACAAGAAATAAATAAGAAATTTCAAGTTTTTTCAAATAAAAAAAACACTTAAAAACTGCATATATATATATATATATAATTTTTTTTTTTTCATGAAAATAATGTCAATGTACAAAATCTTAATGGTCTGAAAAATTATACATTTTAATTTCCTTCTTGTAAAACGTGTATGTGTCTGTGTGTGTGCGTCTGCACATATATATATATATATTATTATTATTTTTTTTTTTCATGAAAATATTGTCAATATACAAAATCTTATTGATTTGAAAAATTATAAATTTTAATTTCTTTCTTTGATTTTGCATTTCATGAGATTCCCTCCTTTACATGATTAAGGGTGTTTCCCATGATACTGACCTGTCTGCAATCGTCGCCCACTTTAAAGATGGCCGCCTGCCAGCAGACCTTTTGCGCCGTCTCTGGATTCTCATCACCTTCATCCTGAGAGTCAGACGGACAGCGCAGACCTGCAGACACACAGACAACATCGCACTGATCACACAGAAACGACATGTATTCTGCAACCGCTTCAAGGTCCGGGTCCTGTGCGACTCACCCTCTTTTTCAAGCTCGCTAACTCCACACCTCTTCACTTTGAATTTTGCCAAATAAGGAGCTTTAGCAGCGCTGTGAAAACAAGGGAATGTTAATGAGCTCATAAATCACATGTGAAGAGAGAGCATGTGAACAGGTTTTGCGATACCTCTGCATAGGTGTTCCTGACTTGTAGTCGATATCGAGAACGATAGCTTCTGGATTGCTTGGCAAATAGCATCCTGATTACAGCGTTAGAAAAGTCATGAGCAGAAAACACACAAAAATGACACAATTACCCATGTTATATTTTTAAAGCGCAATTATTCATCACAAACAGCTATTCAGATTTATCTTAAATTGACCGCTTGCTGACCTGGCTGAACTTTGATTTCTGACAGCGCCTTCAGACACGCTCTCTTCCTCTCATCTCCTTTAGGAACAGGCCTGGAAACAAGAACAGCATGCTTTTGTATATTCTCTTTACTTATAGTGCCTTCAAGGTATATTGTGCATGACTTTCTTCTATATGGCTTTCAAATTATGACTCAGACTAGACAGGTTTCACTTGATTCATCCTTTTACATGAAATATCTTTGCCACATAAATGCAAAACATCTTAAAAGCTCAATTTTCCTGCAAACATGTACTTTCAAATTTATTTTTCTTAATTTTGTGGCAAAATATGACCAGGACACGACAGGTTTCGGGAGTTTTACTCTTTTAACATTAAATATTTTTTGCACACAATGCAAAACAGCTTAATGTTCTTGTAATTTCTAATACATTTTTTCTTAATATTGTGGCAAAATATGACTCAGACCTGACTGGTTTCATGAAATTCACCCTTTTTTCATTAAATTATTTTTACATAAAATTTGAACAAATCTTCCAAATAAGCCGTTTTTATAACAAGGACAGCAGTAGACACACTAATATACAACAGCTCTTGGTTAGATATGCAGGTAAATAAAAAAATATATAAAATTTGTTGTATTTTTATAATATAAGAAAATATTTTTTTTTTTATTTTAAATTATGAATATTTTAATTTATTATTATATATTATTATTATTTTAAATTCATATAAAATATGATTTTTAAATTGTATTTTTTTTTTTTTTTGTTTTTTTTTGATTGTTTTACTGTGACTTTTTCAATTTAATGCATCACTTCTAAAAAAAAAATTTCTAATAATAATAAAAACATTTTAGAAACCTAGAAAAGTCATGGGAATTAATATTACAAATATTTTAAAATTATTAAAAAGTTAATGATTTTTTTTAATTCTATTTATTTCTAGTTATGTCAAGCTCTAGTTATAAAACTATTTTTTGGGGGGTAAGAAATTGATAATTATGAGCAAAGAATAATAAAAAAACAAATGACAAAATTAATGACATGCAGGTAAATAATTAAAAAAAATTAGCGTTTAATTTTGATGGTTTTATTTTAGAATTTAAAGTGAGTTTCATTTGACATTTTTCTGATTTAATTTATTAGTAGCTTTTTAACAACTCTAACTAATTTTAATCAAAATTTTAATTAGGTATAGCACAGTCTAAGAATAAACTGCCATGAAATCAGTGAATGAATGATGTTGTTTCTAATCGTTCCCTTTCAGTCGGGATGCTGCCTAGGAAGGTAACTGCAGTCAATGGTGAGGCAGTTCACTAGTGTTTGAACGAGAGCTCATATGTGAAGGAAATGGCATTGGACGTACTTGATAATGGCGGAGACGTTGGTGATCTTGTTGAAGAAGTCAAACTCTCGCTGGTAGAAGTCTTTAGCGGGGCCTGACAGAGAGTGTGTGATCTCCTCCACCATCTGCTCCAGAAGCTCACCGATGTCCGCTGAAGCACAACACACAGCCAGCACTCAACACATACACTATCAGCTACTATTAACCTGTACATCAGGCAATGACATCTAATTTCATTCCAAACCATAAATGTTTTACATGATTTTCTCTTCCAGGTTATATATACCCCTGCATGAACTGTCACTGGAACATGAAAAATGACTGACAGGCAGAGAGACACCTCCCACTTTTGGTTTCTAAAGAGCATCAGCGCAGGTGTCCATGTTTCCACTGCACACAATAATCTCAGACTCTTATCAGTAAATTATGTAAATTATGCACACTACTACTCAAACATATGGGAAAAGTAAGATTTTTTTAAATGCTTTTGAAGTATATAATAATATATAAAGCATTATTTTTATTTAATATTTTATAAATTACATATATATATATCTATATATATATATATTATATATATATTATTTATTTATAATATATATATAGTATTTTTTTTATTTATTTATTTATTTATTTTTACATTTTTGTGTATTTTTCCATCTTTTCCACTTTTTAGGAAAAAATGTGTTTGTTGTGAAAATGTACAAAAATTGTAATATTCCTTAAAATGGGCAACTACAATTTTTGTGGAAACCATGATACATTTTTTTGTCAGATTTCTTGAATAAAAAGTTCAAAAGAACAGAATTTCTTTGAAATGGGAATCTTTTGTAACATTATAAATGCCTTTACTGTCACTTTTGATCAATTTAATGTATCCCTGATGTGTAAAAGTAATCATTTCTAATTATAAGTAAAAAACCGTGCTGATTTCAAAGTTTTAAACAAAAGAGTACGTTATCTGGGAGTAATGTGACTAATTGAACCACTAACTGAACTACAGCGAGTAACTGGACACGTTCTGATTGAACTCGGCAGCAGGTTACGTACGATCTTTCTGTTGGCCCTCCTCGTCCAGATAGATGTTGGTCTTCATGTTCCATATGAACTGATGAGCGAGGAGCTGGGACTTCTGTGCGGCCCACAGGATGTACTCGCGCACGTAACCCATCTGTCAAAAACGCCAGCATAGATGTCAACAGCAGCCCAGGGCTGTGAGAGTCAGATCAAACCACTGCTGTGTTAAAAAAGGGAGTTCAGGAAAGGTCACAGTTCACTCTTCCTCACCTTGTCATACCGCAGCGACTGAACGATTTGAGGAATGTAAAATAAAATGGCGTCCTGTAAAAGAAACGCAAGTGAGAAATCACAGAAACATTATAGACAAACCTTAATCTGTTCCTCACACAAGGAATAAAACGGGTTTAAACCATAATCACCCTTCAAAACATCTCCTTTTGTGTTTCACAGAAGAAAGAAAGTCATATAGGTTTAAAACAACATTTTTTCCTCGATCAAAAGTGTCAAGGTCTAAATACATCAATGGAAACTGTAGCTTAAAGCATAAATGCTGTCAAATATCTGATATTGATTGACAGCAAGTTAATTGCTCAGCTGAAGTATGAAACAGGACATTTTTAAAACATGGTTTCTAGACCTGGAAAAGTCACAGGAATTATTTTTTTTTAATAAAAAGTCAAGTAATTTTTTAGTTAACATTTTTTTTATTATGGCAAACTCTAAAATATTTTATTAGTTAGAAATTGCATTTCTAGACCTGGAAAAGTCACAGGAATTAATATTAAAAATATTTAAAATATATATTTAAAAGTCAAGGAAACGTTTATAATGATTTTTTTTTTTTTTTTTTATAAAAAGTCAAGTAATTTTGTAGTTAACATTTTTTTTATTATTATGTCAAACTCTAAAATATTTTATTAGTTAGAAATTGCATTTCTAGACCTGGAAAAGTCATGGGAATTAATATTTAAAATGTTATTAAAACATTAAAAAGTCAAGAAAATGTTTATAATGAATATTGTTTCTAGTTATATCAAGCTGTAAAATATTTTATTGGGCAGAAATTGCTATTTAAAAAATGTATTTCTAGACCTGGAAAAATCCTGGGAATTAATATAAAAATTAATAAAAAGTAAATGAAATTTTTTTTACAATCTAATTTTTTTCTAGTTATATCAAGCTCTAATATATTTCATTGTGTAGAAATTGCTCTTTGAATCATGTGATTTGTAGACATGCAGAAGTCATGGGAATTAATAATAAGTCAAGGACTTTAAGGACTTACTTTTTTTCTAGTTCTGTCAAACTAAAATATTTTATAAAAAAATAAATTGCTATTTTAAAATTGTGATTTCTAGACCTGAAAAAGCCATGGGAGTCAACATTAACATCGACATTTTTATAATAAATCACTTTTTTTCTACTTAGCTCAAGCTCTAAAATATTAATAGATAAAAAAGAAACTGTAATCACAAAGTCAAGTAAATTCACTGGTAATAAAAAGTGTAAACCCTAATGAACATTTAGTTAATGAAACTTATGGCATTTAATTATTTTAATAATTTATAACATTATTTTTATTAACTTTTATCATTATAAACATTTATATAAATATTAAAATATTTAATTAAAATGTACGTAAATAAAAACATTTGAAACGAAGAGCTTTGTCAGTGCAACAGTCTTTAGAAATGGGGCTCTTGGAGTGAGAAAGAGGCTGTCTAGAGGCAAGGACAGAGACTGCCGGTACGTACAGGAGGGAAGGAGCGCAGGACTTTGACTCCATACTGAGCGGTGAGCGGATGAGGAGGGTACATGCTGGAGAAGTACGAGAGGCCGGTGGGAGGATCTGCAGGAGCCCAGCACAGGATGTGGCTCAGCTCTGGAGAATCAGCATCAATGGTGTGCCACGTCACCAGGAACTATGGGAAAAAACACAAGCAACATTTTTAACACGTAGTGGTACATAATGTCCTGTTGTGGCAGGACGGTGGGTCTAACCTTGACTGCCTCCGGCACATCGCTGACAGCGCCAGGATCCAGTCGAACCAGACGGGTCACTTCAGCCACGATGGCGTCTGCATTTTTGAACCTACAAAGCAAGACAAGAGGTCACCAAAACATGAGCTTTCTACCAAAACCTCAAAACTGGACTGAAACTTCATTTTGTTCAATTAATCGTTGACCAAAACTAAAAATAATGTTTGGAAATTTCTTTGGATAAAAATATTAGTGCATTTTTGAATAAAAATATTATATAATATATCTTTTTTCATATTAGAGAAAGAGTTTTGTTTTCTGAAGTTTTGGGAAAATGTGCAAAAAAAAAAAGTCACTTCTAAAAAGGTGCTTAAACTTTTTTTTTTAAACAATTTCTTGATGTGTAAAAATGTAAATAATATAATATCATAGTATAAAATAATATTTAATATTTTTCCAAATTAGATTAAGAGTTTTGTTTGGGGGAAATGTGCATTATTGTCATCAAAAAAATGTCACTGGAATAAAAAAGTCCTAAAATAGTTTTTATTCAAAAAAAAAAAAAAAAAAAAAAAAAAAAAAAAACTGTGAGCGAGTTCAAAGATGTTTTCCCTTAACTCGACAGTAGATTCTAGAACTGCATACATGCCTGAAGATTGTTATAAAGACAGCTGACTAGAGTTTGGAACAGAGTTTCAGTCTCGTTATGGGTGTACCTAGCTGGAAGCTGCATGGCCAGATACGGAGCGATACTCCAGGCCAAGTTGACGTTGTCCTTCCACTGTTTCTCACTCAGGTTGATGTATTTGGATCTCCAGTTGGAGATGCTGGTCTCTACCGACTGCTCTGTGGCGATGGCCAGCTCCTGCGTTGACAGCGGGTTGTACCAAGTGGTCAGTCGCTCGATCTCACTGGCCTGCAAAGAAAGCACAGAGACGCTTAAGACACAGGAGTGTATAGGTTTAACAGGAACCAGGCAGAGGAAAAAGCCTCCCTACCAGTAAGGCCAACAGTAACGTCCTGCGCTTCATGTAGTACTTGTGCAACTGCGTGCCTCGGTTGCTCTTTTTGGACATGCCTATGTGAGAGAAAACAGAAGACATGAACGACATGAGGACTAAACATTACACTTGCTGGACTGTGGCCGGACACCTGTGAGACACTAGAGGTGCTTAGGTAACACTTTGGTTAACAAGCAGAGCTGCTTCTACACTGTGAACAGTGTTCTTTAAGGATCACTGAGGTCCTATTATAGTATTTCATTATCTTGAAATAGTTTTTTCCAGTTTAATTAAAAAGTTTATTTTTTTTATTTTTTTTATTTTTATGTATTATTTATTTTAGTTTTTTTAGCACATAATTTGTTACAACAAATTAAATAAAAATAAGAAATATTGCCTTTGCAATGAGGTGAAATAAAATAAATTTTAATATTTTATTTTGTTTCAGTTTACGTGTATTTTATTTATTATTTATTTTTTATTATTTTATGTTTTTATTTTTATTTAAATATAATTTCATTGTTTTTTAATGTTAAATATGATGTTTTTTTTTTTTAGTTTTTATTTTTTATTTTTTATTTATGATATCACTGTACAAGTAATTTTAATTTTAAATAATATACATTTTTCTAGTTACGTCAAGCTCTGAAATATTTTTATTTTTTTATTTAATTTTTTTTTGTTGCAGAAATTAATATTTGTGTGTAATTTATTTTAATTTTTTTAAAGGCCCTATAATCACAAATGTAATAAAAAGTTAAAACCCTATTTACATATTATTATGAAATATTTACATATATATAATATTATATATATATATATATATATATTATTATTATTATATTATATATATATATATATATATATATATTATATAATATATATTATATATATATATATATATATATGAATTACGCACGCACACAAGCGCACACACACACACACACACACACACACACACACACACACACACACACACATATATATATATATATTACATTTATGCATTTAGCAGACGCTTTTATCCAAAGCGACTTACAGTGCATTCAGGCTATCAATTTTTATCCTATCATATATATCATATTTTATCATATATATATATATATATATATATATATATATATATATATATATATATATATATGTACACACACATAACAAGCAATCCGTGACACAACAGCCAGCAGTTAATTTCCAGTACTTCAGAGAGCATCCATCGCTCAGTTAATGCAGTGCTGACTCTTAACAATCAGGGAGATCATTGCATTAGCAGGTGCACATTGGCTAAACAGATTCAATCATTAAAACGAATCAGGGTCAAAGAGCTGTTGTGTGTTTGGGGGATACCTGATTTCTTGGAGGTGGTGGACATCCCGCTGGACAGGGGGTAGGTGTTAATCCAGCCCTGAGTGCTCTGCTGACGGGAACCCATGGTCATGTCCATGTTGTTCCTCGGGTCGGTGGCGTTCATCACTGACAAACTGTTCAGGGACGGATCCTGGTTGTCTGTGAGAGGAAACGTTGTTAAACGAAGGGTTTTGCTTCTTTTAATTTTATTCTCCTGTCTGGTACCTACACTATTAGAGTGAATCTCATGAAGAGTGTGCAGATCATAATGTACCCCCCCACCCAAAAAAGACATATGCTTAAAGAAAATTAAGCCAATTTATTTATAATAAATACTTTTATTGCATTGTGACATTTTCATGATGTTTTCACGTTTAGCCAAAATTTGAATTACCGTAATATGTCCTGTTCTTAGTTTCTTAGTAATACTCATTTTTCTTTCATTTATGTTTCTAATATTTTCATTAAATATTATTCCAATGATAATTAATAGACTTTTTTACACTTTAAAAATACAATTTATTTTTTAATGTGCATAAAAAGTGCACTTAATATAAAATAATACATAATATACAATTATGCCCATTTATGTGTATTAAGTGTATTTAATATTATGTGCACAAGGAAAGCAAATTAACTGAAATTAATTTAATTAATTATTTTAATAATGTGTCAGAAAATGTGCACAATTGTCAGAAAGAAAATGCATTAATTTTTTTTTATCTCATTAAAAATATATTATGTACTATTTTTGTACTTATGTATTATATTTATCGCACATAAAGTAATTAACGGAAATTAACTGAATTTTTTTTTTTTAAATGTGTGGAAAAAAGAATGATTTTTTTTACATGAAAAAATAGCGCTAAATTCATTAGTGGAAAATATATAATAATAATTTTAAAAAAAACTATAATTTTTTTTTGTGTGTAAAAACGGAGCACTTTCCAATAATATTAAATTGAATATAAAATCTGATTTAGGGGTGAGATGTGACATGCTCCTGACAGGTGCCGTGAGATTCACTCATTATTTGTAAATTAATGTTCATCTTTGACCCCATTTCCAACTTTCTCCTTTCACTATTTTGTTCCATCATTCCAGCACTTTTTCTCCTTTCCCTTTCCCATTAGCTTTAATGAATTATTAACACACAGCATCCGAAGAAGTCAAGCCTGCAAATTATACATTCGACGAGTAAATACCAAGCGAAGCAACTGATTTGTGGTGCTGTCTGGCGATGTAGCACATCACACGATGGAGAGGCTTTAAGGGACGAATGAAGTCTCAATTAGTCCTCTGATATTGAAATGATCATGCATTTTACATGAGAGCGCTAATGTTCTGATGAGATCATGTTTTCTACAATGGATAGGGAAGGGTGGTGGCGGTTCAGGCGGGGAGAGACGGGACAGACGCATTTGTCAATTTGCGCTTGGCGACAAATTGATAAATTCGGCCGTCCGGATGACTGCCGTGCATTTTTAGTACAGGTTTCAAATTTGCACATGCAAATTTGAACCAAATAAACATGCTCCTGCTGCACTGTAGTTGCACAGTTGTAGCAAGAGAGGCTTACTTAATATCGATATCGGAGAAGTGCTGGAAACGATAAGCGATCCGAAAATCCCAGCAGATAGGGAGCTTTGAGGGGGATTGGCGCCAAGCTCACCAGGTGGCACGAGCTGACTAGCAGCTAGGTACTTCTTATCAGAGAGGATGCTGGCGTAGAAGCGGATCATGATGCTGATGTCCTCACGCAGATGCTTGTCTCCCTGAGTGGGGAACTTTGAAGCGACGCTGAGAAAAAAAACAGATAAAAATATTGTGTATTCATTTAATTTACTAAGCACACAAGCAGCCAAAAATATAAAGTAGCTTAGCAAAGACTACCGACTTAAGGAATAGTTCAACTAAACATTTAAATCAACTACGAATCAAAAGAGTTATCTAGGGCTGACAAACTATTAATCGTGATGAAGCGCATCCAAAATATAAGTTTGTGTTTACATAATATATATGTCTGTGTACTGTGTATATTTATTAATACACATACATGCATTTAAGAAATTAGAAAAAAATTGTATATTTATATATAAACTATTTATAGTGATATATAAGTTAAATATAAATATACATTTTTTTTTTACAAATATATACATGTATATAGTGTGTGTATATACACTACTTGTAATAAAATAAACATTAACAGAAATAAAAAAAATATATACTTAAAACTATTTTATTTTAGCCAGTTGCCAAGTTTAAATTGAAAGACCTAAAATAACTAAATCAACTAAAACCTTATAAAAATAAATGCATTAATTTTATATAAATTCTTTAATTTCTAATTCTTTTTAACATGCATTACTTTTGAGTTTTTAATAATAATTAACTCATTCTTACTCGTTCACCTATTCATTATTCTTAATGCTTCCCGTAAAATTAACTTTAATATATAATTATAACATAATAAAAAAATATAAAAAAAAAACAACAACACCCAAATCAGGATAATAATTGTTAGCTAAAAGTAAAACCATAAAAAGAAAATTTCATTATTTGTAATACTGTTCAACTGAAATAAAATAAAATAAAATATACTTATTTTCTTTCAGCTAGTTAACAAAAGAAAATTTCTCATTTGAATTTCTTCAAATTAAAGTACTAAAATAAAATTAAAGAAAAAGAAAAAAGTAAAAAAAAAAAAAATACAAAAACTTTAAAATGTTCCATTTAAAAATACTTACAAATAAAATATATTTAAAAATACTTAAATATTAAAAATAACTGCAGAAAATATTTTTTAAAAAAAATCTAATTTAAAATGTTTACAAACTGTAACTGTACATCAATGATACTAAAGTCACACTGCTACAACAACAGGTTTTTATTTTTAGTCATTTTCTGACCCTTAAAAACAGAAGTTTAAAAAAGACAATATCTTCATCAGTGTAAAGTGTGAAATGCCTTTACTTTGATGTAGATATTCAGATATGACTATACACAAACATTAAATAACAATTTTACAATGGTCTATAGTCAGTTTTTATCGTATAAACAACATTTTAGCAGTTTGTTTTCATTTGTCATTGTTTACAGTAAAATCTGTATGCACAATAGCAGCATTTAACCATTTCCTCCACAAGCAATTATCATATCAAAAACTCCAATCTAAGCAGTACCTGAAATAATCGAAGGCGGTGGAGTAAATCTTTTCCCGCAGGACGTTACGGATGGTGGCGTTGGTCACTACGTCAGAATGCAGGAGGGCAAGTCCGAGTGTCAACAACCTGAGGGCAGAGAAATGGAGTAAAATCCTAATATCTTTTTCTTGGTGTCAACCAGGGTTATTATAATTACCTAAAACTAAAATTAAAACTAAATTCATAAACAAATACTTGAAATTGAAAACTAAATGAATTAAAATATAAACAAACTTATTTTATTTCAGCTAGTTCTCAAAGCCACATTTCTCATTTTCATTTTAACTTGATGTACTAAAATAACTAAAACCGAAATAAAAATGAATAAAAACTATATAGATATATTAAAAACAACAATTAATAAAAATGACAAAAACAAACAACTAAAACTTTTATTAAAATGAAAATGAAAAATACAAAAATAAAACTATAAAAATATCTCACATTAACCAAAATAACAAGTGTACATGTGATAAACTGCACTGAAAAAGGATATGGATTGTGTAGGATTTACTAACAATTTTCCTTCCAAAATTGCTGGTAATTTTTACAAATAATTACAAAACATACCAAGTAACACATCAAATTAAATGTGAAATTTTGAATTAGAAAGACTGAAATCATATTTTCTTGTAAAACGTACTGTGCATAATCGTCGTAAAAAATCACTGCAAAATCGGCAGTAAAATATATTTAATTTTTCTTATGCAAAGTCAAAAAAACAAACAAAATAAAACAAAAAAATTTCCAAGTTTTTTTTGGATTTAGGGGTGAAATATGACCTGGGCTTGTTCTTGAAAAGTTCTGTGAAACTCACTCATTAAGTGATTTGTAAATTTATTTAGTTTTTCAGCCCATTTATGTTGAATTAACTTTCTGGTAAAATGTTCTCCAATAATCTTTATTCCAAACGTGAAAAAAAATGTCAGTGCAGTCTTCTTACTAACCTGAAACGTGGTCCAATGGCCGCCACGTGGCGGTTCAGGCTGCTTTTCGGGCCGCCAACATTGAGAGACAGAGACCTTTGCAGAAGACTGCCGAAAATCTCCACCTGATCAGCACTGCTGTATTTGGCGATCTCAAAGCGCTGGACCAGAAACTGGACAAATGGAGAAAAAAAAAAGACTTGATGGAATAAATAAAATGTTTGGCATTTTGGTAAACCAAAAAAAAAAAAAAAGTTGCATCACAACAAATTAAACCAAATTGTTTGCTCAAACAAACCAATTCTGTAGCAACATGAAGTAAAAGGTTTATTGACGCAATTACACAAGAGCAACCCTCGTCAAAATAGAAGAGCTATTATTGGTGTGTCTCATGAGGAGTTTCCGGACAGGTAAATCCACAGCTATCAAAATGCCCAAAAGCTTGGACGGATGAACAGGGTAACAGGAGGTATTATTGGTGTGGGTGTAGTGGGGCGTGACGTCGGGCGGGCAGGGGACGGGCTGACTTTCCTCTGAGGCCGCCAGGGGGTCCGCCTCCACCTGGGTGTCGGAGAACAGCCCCATCTTCAGCTCGACCGTCATCTGCCACGCGCCTGCCATCTCCCGCATGAACTGACCCCAGAACAGAGGAGAAACTCAGTGAACACTAGCAAAAAGCACTGGAACACCTGCATAGCTGAGACGTAACATGTGGAAACATCTAATATAACAGCTCAGATTCAGGCTTCAGAATACTAGTGCATTGTGTACATTCTTGTGCGAATGTTTTGAGGTGTTCAATGCAATACATTACATAATTGTAGAATAAAATGAAAGTTATATACTGTATATATATATATAACATGATTAAGTTATAATATATTAGTATTATATATTTATATTATAAAAATATAATACAAAATATTATATAATAAAAAAAAATATTAATTATATTTTAAGTTAATAAATACAATTGTAAATAATTACAATAGTATTTTAAAGTACTTATTTATAAGTAATTGTCTATTTTATTTCTGGAAGTTTTAGCTGCTGACAGCCTAAAGCCCATTTATATAATATAATAGAAAATATAATATAATAATTGTATATTAAGTTGATATATTATTATAAATTAATAATGAATAAATAAATATAAATGTGTTATAATATAATTAAGCAAATTAAAAGAATAATTACATTAGTATTATAAAGTACTATTTTACATTTCATTTTATTTTATTTCTGGCAGTTGCAGCTGATAATAAATATATATTAATTGAATAACTCTTGTGCTCAAATTCAGTAGTATTATAAAGTACTACTTTGCATTTCAGTAAGTTTTTAATTTATTATTTTATTTCCTGCTGCTTGAATATTATGTTGGTTATGTGATTACAGCTCTCTGTTATTTACTTGCCTTTTTTAAGCGGTTTTATTATTTATTGTTTACTGGAATAATTAACTGAGATTTATTTTCTTCTTTTCGGCATACTTACATTTTATTTGGGTTTTGAGAACCATATAATTTTACTGGCATTGACAAAATAGTTG
This sequence comes from Cyprinus carpio, assembly GCF_018340385.1. Classification (NCBI taxonomy): domain Eukaryota; kingdom Metazoa; phylum Chordata; class Actinopteri; order Cypriniformes; family Cyprinidae; genus Cyprinus; species Cyprinus carpio. Next base: position 18,473,037 of record NC_056581.1, on the reverse strand, counting down.
TATTATCATATGCATATGTGTGTATCTTACGGGAACTTCAACGCCTGTCCTTGCAGCCAGGAGCCATTCCCAGCAGGCAATAGCTGTTTCCATGCCATTCTCAGTGAACATCTTTAATGGAGACCAGCACAGTTGATGCAGCAGCTGAGGATCCCATTCTACACAATAAACACAACATTAAACCAAAACTCAGCTGACTTTGTTAATGACTGCCTTTGGTCTCACTGATCGTCTTGTCCTGTTATCTATAAAAACAACAAACTGTAAAACTGAACTTGTTTTGTGGTATATGTCAGTCTTTCATTATGCAATTTGATTCTTTATTGCAATTTGATGACATGAACATCTACTTGAAATGTAGTAACATGCCTTTGGAGCTGATCAAGAGCGCAGCCATTTTGAACATGGCTTCAGTGAAGGCTTCCGGCTGGCCTCCGTCCAGAGCTTCATTCATCTGACGAATCATCAGCTTGTTCAGATCTGACGTACTCCCCGTGGCCTCAGAGAAATGGATCATCCCTGCCACCTGCACACGAGACACGTGAGGAGTTAAGACTCTGAGCTTCTTTCATAAAACTCCCAGCAGCCTCGGCTTTATTATTCAGCATTACCTCTCCAGCATAGCGGTTTCTCAGGTTGAGGGAGGCCATGAAGTTGGAGTAGTCTTTCTTCACGCATGCTGGTCTCTCTGTGAGCTGAGTGGTCTGAAACAGGAACATTACTGTTAAATACTAAAATATTTTTTTTTTTTTAATTTTTTTTTTACTTGAAATAAAATGAATGCTAACTCCTAAATTAAATTAAATTAAATTAAATTAAATTAAATTAAAAAATTAATTTAAATTAAATTAAATCAGTTAGAAATAAAACTCTAAAATTTAATAAATTAAAATATAATTTTTTTAACTTGTTTTATTTCAGCTAGTTGCAAAAAAACAATAACCCAATAAAATAAAAAAAATTAAATAAACTTAGTTGTTTTATTTCAGCTAGTTGCCAAGTCATATTTTCTCATTTTCATTTAGTTTAACTTGATGTACTAAATAAATACTACTAAAACTCAAAATAAAAATAAATAAAAATTATATAGACATATATACAAAAAAAATTATTGGATCATAGTTAAAATGAAAATGGAAAAAAGAAAAAATAATTCAAAATATTAACAAAACTATTATAGTATCTCAGTAATACCAAAAAAACACTGGTCTGAAATGACAGTGAACATACTCTTCACAGAATTTCCTGATTGTTTATTATCACTAAGGAACTAGTCAATACATCCCTTCGGCATGAACTAAAGCTCAACACAAGCTGGTCATCTTACACCCAGACTGGTGCTCTGACGGTTGTATCCAGCGAAGTGCAGGATGCTCTCAGTGGCCATAGCCAGACCCGTGTGCTGAGACAGACCCGACACCCAGTTCTGATGCTTATTCAGGTACTCCTGTGGAAAATACACTGATGATGTTAAAAATAACTGCAGAGGATAAGAGTGATAGTGGATCTAAACATCAGTTGTGTTTTGAATGGGAGGGCAAACCTGCAGGTGAGATTTGGTGACCGATGGCGCCCATTTCATGGCCTCTTTTAGGATTTCTCCACAGCGGGCAGCAAAGTCTTTCACTATGCTCTACACATGACATATAAAATCACAAATCTATCACTAACACATATGCAATACCACACTTTTTAATAAGAAGCCAAATTCATATCTATGCTTTTTTTTAAATCATTTTATATTCCAGTAAAAAAAGCCAAATAAACTTTTACATTTTTACAGTAAGTTAAACTAAAAATTAAGCAAAAATAATAAATGAATATATATTTATATTAAACATAAATATATGTATATTTTTGCGTTATGTGTAATAAAAAATATTTTTTTGATTAATTATTTTATATGAATATAATACAAATACATACATATAAATCTGATTCAAATATATTCATATTTACGATGTATATTATAAATATTTATATTTAAAAAATTGTACGTATAATATAAATATACATAATTTATTTTATACTGTATATTTATAACACAAATATAAATTATTGTTATTATTGTTATTATTATTATTATTATTATCATTATTATTATTATTTGTATACATTTATATAATTACACTTTAATAAACATTTATTATAAAAATGTAAATAAAAAGTTTTAAAAAATAATAAAAACATTTTATATAAACCATAATATATAAATAAAATTTGTTGCAAGTACATAAAATTCCTGCAGTTTTATTAAGTGTAAAATAAAAAGATTAAGTCAAGTAAATGTACCTCTCTGGCCTCGTATGTATCCGGCACTGTGATGCGATACGGCGTGTCCGGTATGTCATAATACGGCTGGTCTTTGTGGATGTCCTGAAGAACATTTTAAGATTTAAGAAATCTCTCCTGTAACATCTCCATATGAGGAAACACATATTAACTTATTTATTTATTATTTATTAAGAAGCACTTACAGCGCTGAGTGAAAGAGACAGGGTCTGTAATATATCCAGCATGGTCTTCAGGACACGACCGCTCCACAACAAGTGCGGAAAACTAGACGAAAAACAAAGAGACACAGCTGCACTGAACACTCAAGAAGAAGAAATACACTTTTCTACTGTTTGTGAGATAACAGATGGTTATCTAAGCCACACGAAAACATGACAACATATCTACAGAAACACTTCTGAGTTCAGGACAGTCTGTGATTGTAAAGGAGAAGGACCCACGTCTCAGCGAGTCCTGACAGATATTTGTCCGCCACTCTGCGGATTCTCTTGTGAATGTGGTTGAAGTTGACCAACAGGAACTGAGCATGATTTTCTAACTCCTCCTCATGAGCTTTGGTCTTTTCCTAGAAAAAATTATATGTAACATTAGAGGATAACGACGAGTGGCCAAGTCGAGGTGTTAAAGCTGTTCACCTGAGTTCTCATTTACCTTGTCAGCCATCATCTGAAGAAAGACATCAAAGACCTTGTCACCCACCGCAATGACACACTGCATCATTCCTGAGAAAACACGAGGAACACAATCACAGCGAGGCTGACAAATGATCATCCACTGATCATATAATAAAATAAGATTCTATGGGTGAAAACAGACATCAAACATTCTCCAAGAGATTAATCACAGTACATTAAAGAATGACATTTTTCTAAAATGTTGTGTTTAAATGAGGAAATGTATAATTGGAAAAGGTCCTGATTTGCATACATTTTTAACATATCAATATGAACACTGGATAAAGCTCGGTTTAAAGTTATTGTTGCTGTAATAGTGTATCAGAGTCAGAAAATACAGTATTTTTAACAGGCAGAATTTTTTTTTTTTTACTGTTTTTAGAAATAAAATGTTCTATAAATCAAGGGAATGATATGTGACCCTGGAGCACAAAAGCAGTCTTAAGTCTCTGGGGTATATTTGTATCAATAGCCAAAAATACATTGTATGGGTCAAAATTATAGATTTTTCTTTTATGCCAAAAATCATTACGATATTAAGTAAAGATCATGTTCCATGAAGATATTTTGTAAATTTCCTACTGTAAATATATCAAAACTTAATTTTTGATTAGTAATATGCATTGCTAAGAACTTCATTTGAACAACTTTAAAGATGATTTTCTCAATATTTAGATTTTTTTTTGCACCCTCAGATTCCAGATTTTCAAATAGTTGTATCTCAGACAAATATTGTCCTCCTAACAAACCATACATCAATGGAAATATTATTTATTCAGCTTTCAGATGGTGTATAAATCATGATTTTGAGAAATTGACCCTTATGACTGGTTTTGTGCTCCAGAGTCACATATATGAACAAGCTGCTCTTCAGAATATAGATAGAAATAAAATGTATCTGTAAGTGCTACTGAAAAGGAGTCATTTTGAGAGAACAAAATCATAAGTTAAGTCTTAAATCATCTAGAAACAGATGAATGTTCAAACCCACCTGATTTATCCTTCTGGATGGCTCGGTCCTCGAAGTATCGAAACATCACTTGGAAGCGATCAGAATCCAGTGAGCGTAACACCCTGAGAAGATACAAGAGGTCACGTGACTGTTCAGACTAAACATACGTCCCCTGCTCAACAGATCCGGCGTACCTCATGTACTCCAGGCGGTAGACGGACAGCAGGTAGGTGGACATGGCGAAGTCCAGTTTATTGATGAGCGCAGCGACTTCCGGCGGAGGATCCAGCAGGTTAATGATGGTGCCTCTCAAATCATTCAGCTCAGCCTAGAAACACAACACATAGTGTTCAGTTTACAGGGTGAAACTGTGACGCGTGTGGAGGCACAATTTTAGCAATCATGTCAGGAAAGACTATTCACATTCAGTGATATTATCAATTGTGACTCTGGAGCACAAAACTAGTCACAAGGGTCAATTTTTTGAAATTGATATTTATACATCAGCTGAAAGCTGAATAAATAATCTTTCCATTGATGTATGGTTTATTAGGAGGACAATATTTGGCTGAGATACAACTATTTGAAAATCTGGAATCTGAGGGTGCAACAAAATCTAAATATTGAGAAAATCATCTTTAAAGTTGTTCAGATGAAGTTCTTAGCAATGCATATTACTAATCAAAAATTAAGTTTTGATATATTTACGGTAGGAAATTTACAAAATATCTTAATGGAACATGATCTTTACTTAATATCCTAATGATTTTTGGCATAAAAGAAAAATCGATCATTTTGACCCATACAATGATTTTTTTGTCTATTGCTACAAATATACCCCAGAGACTTAAGACTGCTTTTGTGCTCCAGGGTCACAAATAGTCTGCCCTCACACTATCAGATGAAAAAAACATTTGAACTTAACTGAGCTGGATAATATGAAAGCCCATTTCTGCCAGACGATTAAATCAAAATCAATATCTTCTCAAAATTCTGACTTTTGTTTCTTGCAATTTTGAGGATTTCCTCATATAAACTCAAAACTGAGAAACACAAACTCACAAATCTGAGAAGACAAGTCAAACAAACTCAGAATTGTGATTAAAAATAAAGGAACTCGCAATTACTATTATTCCACAACGGTACCAAAAAAACAGAAGAACTCAGAGTTTTGAAAAAAAAGAGTCAGAATTGTGAGATATAATGGAAATTGAGAATTGTGAGAATAAAGTCACAATTCTGAGTTTGCATCTCAAACTTATGACTTTTTTCTCAAGTGCAAGACTGAATTGTGAAATATAAAGTCGCGGTTACCTTTTAAAAAAAATTATTCAATGGCAGAAACAGGTTTCCACAGGACAGTGTCACTGTTGGCTACTGTAGAGCTGCTTTACTGTTGAACTGAGTTTGTGTCATGATTGCTGAAATTATGCTAGACTAACTAACACCGTGATTTCCCTGTTTAACATTTTTAAGCTGCTTCAAAACGGTCCGTATAAAGCCCTACATGTGTAGAAATAAATGTGACTTGAATTTACCAAAATGATCACATGTCTGATTTGGCAATATCAGAAGCAAAGAACAATCGGACTTTTACTGAATGAGCAGTACCGGAGTGACCGTGTCATTCTTCAGGGCAGAGTTATACTGCAGCTCTGAGCGCAGCGGCTCTCCGCTTGGGAACGTCAGCAGGGGGGACTTGGTTGCGATCTCACACACTCCCTCATACCACTCCTCCGGCCACAAACCTGAACGTGACAGATGACAAAACACTGAGATCGATAGTCACACCTACAAACTGGATGGCTTATGTTAGCCTTTTATTTAATATTGGGGTATTTTTAACACAACATTAAGAAGCAGTATAATTATAAAGCCTCCGTCCTTTCGTCATATAGAACTACAGTACTGGTAAAAGTGATAATATATTGTTCAATCTTAAGAAAATAAACAGCTACAACATACATGTTGACTTATGATTTATACATGAGAGTTATCTGACCTGAGCCCTCGACAGCGAAGCCCATCACAACTGAATACAGCCAGAAATCTCTGAACAGCTTCTGCAGTCTCGGTTTGGCCTCTTTTATGGGCAGCAAACGTTTGGTCAGCTGTAAGATTAAAAAAGCAGTCAGATGAGATTATGAACCGCATGGCACAATCAGGTTTTATCCAAAATGATTATATATGCAGAGTAAAATAAAGTGTGAAAAAGGCAGCAACATAACAGCCGATTTTGTGAAACTGACTCAAGCAAGCATTATAAAAAAATTGCAAATCTGCATTTATTTGATTAAAAATACAGTAAAAACAGTAATACTGTGAAATATTATTTTCTATTATAATATAGTTTAAAATGCAATTTATTCCTGTGATGACAAAGCTGAATTTTGGCAGCCATGAACAAAAATAATAAATTATTATTAGTAGAAACAGGAGTTAATTACATTTAACAATATATTTAAATAGAAAAAAATTATTTTAAATTGTAATAATATTTCATTATATTAAAGCCTTGATAATTCAAATAAATGAAAAATAACACAATAATAAAATGAACAAAATTGTGGGGCATGCTTAGCAAACAAATCAGATTTACTCAAGTAACCTTTTTCATCAGTTTCATTAATATAGATTTATGGTTCAATAAAAACAGCTGGTTAAAAACAGTAACTATTAAATATAAATTCATCTTTATTCATCTACATAATAACTAATTATTAATTTCAAAATCATAAATCAAATTAAGAGAACAATTTTGTTGTTGACCAATTCTGGTGAGTGACTAAAATTTCACCAGATTTGTATTGTACTGTAATCTACTGTCGCATGCAGTCAGTGTCACATCTCTTACCACAGCAATGACAGGAATGAGAACTCCTAAATTCCCAGCGCTGCTGGACGCCTGAGGAAAAACATTAAGAAACATTGAAACACCACATTACTCAAATGCTCAATTTTAGCTAGATATTTCATGACTTTTCCACTGTCTCCTGTGAATGCTGAGGACAAATCCTATTACAGCACTCACACTACTGATCTGCTGTAACTTTCAGCAGACCACACTGCATTTCTACAATCCCTCGTTAATCATCATTTGTGACCCTGGAGCACAAATGCAGTCTCTGGGGTATATTTGTAGCAATAGCCAAAAATACATTGTATGGGTCAAAATTACAGATTTTTCTTTTATGCAAAGATCATTTTCCATGGAGATATTTTGTAAATTTCCTACCGTAATTACATCAAAACTTAATTTTTAATTAGTGATATGCATTGGTAAGAACTTCATTTGGACAACTTCACAATTTCTCAATATTTAGATTTTTTTGCACCCAAATATTATCATATCCTAACAAACAATACATCAATGGAAAGCTTATTTATTCAGCTTTCCGACGATGTATAAATCTCAGTTTTGAAAAATTGACCCTTATGACTGGTTTTGTTGTCCAGGGTCAATGTCCCATATAACGAATGCAAGATGTGCTGTAGATTGCATGGTTGTCCTACAGTGAAGCAGAGAAATAATAAATGACTTTAATGTGAGGGTTCGGTACCTTGAGGGCCGGGCCCTTCTCACTGGCTCTTTCGCTGGCTCGCTTCCCCTCCAGCCCCAGCTGCACAAACAGCTCCAGCAGATTCACCAGCAGCTCATCCACCATCTGCTCTGTCTGCAGGTTGGCTGCGATGTTGGCCAGCGCGTTGATCACGGCCAGAGAACAGTGTCTGCAGCCAACATGACAAAACTGAGTTAACAGACAAGCTACAGATGCAAATGAAACAGTACAGCCATGCATTTATGTTCTGTGATGTGCTAGTGACATCTATGGATGTGAATGAGTAAGTACAGCCATGCATCTTTTTCCACTTGCTGAATTTTTACAGCCATGCATTTATGTTCTGTGATGTGCTTTTATTTTTATGTAGCGTATACGCTAACAGATAAAAGTTTTAATTAATATTTTTGAAAGTTTTTGAAGACTGCATTTTTTTATCAGAAATACAGTAAAAACAGTAATATTATGATGTATTATTTCAATTTAAAATAACTGTTTTCTATTTGAACATATTTTAAAATGTAATTTATTCCTTTGATGCCAAAGATGACTTTTAAAAAATATATTCTTTTTTTTTTCATTAATCTAACTTCACAACATTAAATTTTTTGCAGCCTACTTGAGGAGACTATGAATAATATATATAATTTTAAAAATATTTTATTTTTTTTTTCATTATTGTGGATTCTATGAATTATATATATAATTCATAGTCTCCTCAAGTATATATAATATATTTTATATATATAATAATATTATTATTTGTATTGTTTTTTGTTATAAATATATATTTTTTAATTTGTTAAATTTGTTTGTTGTTTGTTTTTGTTTTTTTTTATTTTTAATTTTATTATTTGTTTTTTTGTTTATTTTGTATTATTGAAAAATTAATATATAAAATTAATATAAAAAAATACAATCAATAAGTCAAATCAACATTTATTTTTATTATTTTTTTTAATAATTTTAATTTAACCTTTTTTATGTTCTTTTTTTTTTTGTTTTATATAAGTCCATTTAATATGATGAGTCATCAAATTAATTTAACCAATTTCAACTTATTTTTTAAATACTGAAGTTTTTTAGTGGAAGTGGACATTTTTTACAGTGTATGGTCACTGAGTGAAACAGAACATTCAGTATAATTAAGGAAGGACACAGCGTGATTTTATCTAGTGGGATTAACAGGGTTCCCACACCTTGGTTAACTTCAAATTCAAGGACCTTTTCAAGGACTCTCCAGGTCCAATACCCTCAAATTCAAGGACTTAATGTGACACATTTCAAGTGAGAGCAACGTTACATCGTGTTATCTTGTAAGATACATTGTTACAGTTTTCATGTGTCAAACACAACTATGCAAAAAAGCTTCTTTTTTTTGCATTTATTTTTGGCCATATGACAGAGATCATATATTCTATTTGTCATATTTCTGTTTTGCATAAAACTGAAGAATATTCTGTACATCCTATACTGCATTCTAAAATGATCTGAAATTAACTTTTGCATTAGGGTTGCCAGCTTCAGAAAATGAAAATAAGGGACAATTGTGGTACTTTATAGGAAATTAGCATACAGTACCTACACAGCACACAGGACTAACAAAAACAACAACATGACAGACGATTTTCCGAAAGTAAATACACATGACATTTCTCACTAGCGAGGTAATAACAGCGCTGTTTAGAGACGCTGCTGCAGAACACTGTTGAGGGATGCACAGAGGTGGCATAATTCACACAAGCTCTCTCTCTCTCTCTCTGTGTCTCTGTCTCTCCCGCTCTCTTTCTAATAACTTCATTAATAACTGCATTAGAATGCTATCAACGGCTCAAGCCTCCATTACCAGCTTTAAAATGAGGTTTTGGAACCAGCAAAAGAGGCATTGGATGAGATGCAGAAGAAATAATCCTATTCACAATAGTGATTTAAGTACAAAAACCGGACGAATCCCTTTAAATATATCATCTGATCAATGTCTTGAGGTGTGGTAACCATAGTATAAGCAGAATAATTGACTCAGGGCCGTTGAATTATTAGAAAAACAATGCACACCCGAGGTTTAATGGCCAATTATTCCTTAAATAATTCACTGCTGTATATCAGCGTATTGCAGTTATAATTCAAGATGTTTGCTATTAAGTTAAAGTGACTTTAGGTAACACTGAAGTATTATTTCAGAAACAGAAAATATGTACATGAGAACTGCTTCATTGGGCATTTAGTTCAGTTCAGAGAGTAAATGCAAGTTCGACTTAATGACAATGAATATGATAACTGCATATATAACCAAGTTCCCTGATCTAGATTGTCATCCGGTGTATGCCTGTGAATACGGGACAAACTGTGTTTCATATAGCTTTCATACAGAACGCTTCTCTGATGCCTTAAATACGGGACAATTCCATTTTATACGGAACAGTTGGCAACCCTATTTTGCATGGATGTTATTGAATAGAGCTTAGGCTCATGTAACCAGAAGATTTAAGATATATGAATATGCTTTTAAGTTTTTCTTGCCTCATGGGTTAACATCTTAGAAAGCAAAGCAATTCAACATTCATTTCACGGCGTGTCTGTGAAACGTTGAGGTACCATCGTAGCAGTTTCGTGCAAGCGTGAACGTCATGGCAAAGTACCTCACACGGGAAACACTTAACGTAACACGTAAATGCACGCAACTAATGTTAACTTAAGCAAGCTAGTATGCATAGGTCACAAAGTATTGGCGAAATAACACATTAGCGGACCAGAGGGAATAATATGGATTATTTTGCACAAAATAAATTCAAGCACTTTAAAGGACCTGTATCTATGTATGTTTATTTTCAAAAACTTTCCTAGGCCTTTCAAGGACCCGTGGGAACCCTGGATTAATATGATTTTTTTTTTAAACATCAGCAGAAGGGAAAAGTAGTAAAAAAAATCACCTGTATCCATGATCCTTGTAGTCTTTGGTGGAGTATACCATTGAGCTGGCCTTCACACTAATCTGCTGGAACAAGTTCCAAACTTCCTGATAAATGTATTGCTGTGGGAGACAAACAGTTAGGAGATATTAGCACCAGCAGGCTGATCAAAACAATCCCTGTGACAGAAAACAGAAGTGGTGCGTACGTTTCCTGTGATGACCATACAGCCCAGCTGATCTATGATGAGGACGTCGAGCCGGGACGGTGGCTGGCAGAACTTCTGCTGCAGGATCTGCAGGATGGGCTCCATCACGCGGGGAGTGTCTCTCAGAGCCACGGCGATGTGCCCTAATGCTTGTATGGTGTGATCGGGGATGAGGTGGGCGTCCCTGATGGAGAGGGGCACAAATAACATTTTAGAGATTCCTTCAGAAATAACAGAATGTCTCATTTTCTTAAACTCCACTTGAATATGACTGAAACACTTTGAACTATTTAATGACCAATAAAAATTAATTTTGGATTAAGATGGATGAGATGTGCTTTATTGTCAGATTTCAGTAACATACTTGTCATTTTCTTGCGAGATGTAAAGACGGTTGGAAAGACTGGCGAGGAAAGCCTCAACGATGACTGAGTCCATGCACAAGCCTGCTTTTAAACACCTGGAACAAGAAAAAAAATAAAAATAAATAAAAAATTACTTATTAGTGACTAGTAACTTAGAAGTGTGGTTAACTATATGAAAAACTGCAAAGTCATACTATAGACTGTCAAAGTTAAAGTCCTTGAAATTTTTACTGCCATGATGAGAGTTTTGGGTCGGTAAGATTCTTAATGTTTCTGAAATGTGACCCTGGACCACAAAACAAGTCATTAAATTTTTTTTTTTTTTTAAATCACCTTTAAAGTTGTCCAAATGAAGTTCTTAGCAATGCATATTACTAAACAAAAATTACTTGATATATTTACGGTTGGAAATTTACTCATTGAACATGATCTTTACTTAATATCCTAATGATTTTTGCCATAAAAGAAAAATCTATAATTTTGACCCATACAATGTATTTTTGGTTGTTGATACAAATATACCCCAGAGACTGGTTTTGTGGTCGAGGGTCACAAATAAGACTTTTCTGCTCACCAAGGCAGCATTTATTTGATAAAAATACAGTAAAAAGAGCAATATTGTGAAATATTAGTACAATTTAAAATAACTATTTTCTATGTGAATATAATTAAAATGAAATTTATATCTGTGATGCAAAGCTGAATTTCCAGTGTAATTCCTCAGTGTCACATGATCCTTCAGAAATCATTCTAATATGCTGGTTTGCTGCTCAAGACACACTTTTAACATACAATGAATTGGAACGCACAACTTCTAAGCTCACATATTGTACAGGGCCGATATTATGAAAATGATGCATAGGAACTTTCAGCTGAAAACATTTCCACCCATATAAATGGGGTTTACCTGCATATATTGTCGATGGAAATGTCTCGGAGCTGCTCATACATGGACGGCTGGCTCTTCCTACTGGAGTGAGAACTGAAGGTGGACTGGGAATGTTCATTGGTCACATTGATCTTGATCTCGCCTGTTCCTGATCAGAGGGAAAAGGAGTTGGACTACTCGCCTTGATTCAAATGTTTTTACTTCTTAAAGTAAAAGTTCACCCAAAAATGAACAATTGCTGAAAATGTACTCACTCTCAGGCCATCCCAGATGTAGATGAGTTTGTTTCTCTTCATCAGATTTGGAAATTTGTTGAATTTTATGTGTTGCTAGATGATTTTTTTTATTAAGTGAGGATGGGTGTAGTATTGATTAGATTGATAACAGATGGTTGATTTTTGAAGTTAATCCACAAGTAATTCACACCACTCCAGTCCATCAGTTAATGTCTTATGAAGCCAAAAGCTGCGTGTTTGTAAGAAACAAATCCATCAAGACGTTTTTAACTACAAACTATTGCTTCCGGCTAAAATACATAAATACATAAACCATAATATTGCTTTCTCGATTGAAAAGATGGTCTCGTGTGAATCAGGAGAGACATCCACACAGATTAAACACCGTTTACAAGTGGAAGAGTCCAAAACAGTCATATGTTGTAAGAGAACAACAGAGAATGGATTTTTTCACTGGAGGAAGCGTTATTATGGACTATGGGGTCATATTTTAGCTGGAAGTAACAATTTAACCTTAAAAAGCCGTAATGATGGATTTGTTTCTTACAAACACACAGCTTTTAACTTCACAAGACATTAACTGCTGGACTGGAGTGGTGTGGATTACTTGTGGATCATTGTGATGTTTTTATCAGCTGTTTGAACTCTCATTCTGACGGCACCCATTCACTGCAGAGGATGCATTGGTAAGCAAGTGATGCAATGCTACATTTCTCCAAATCTGTTGAAGAAACAAACTCATCCTAATCTTGGAGTAAATATTCAGAAATATACATTTTTAGCTGAACTATTCTGTGTTTTGAAATATGGTGATGCAAGCAGCATAGATCTAGATATCAAAGATATCAAGGGGAGGTTCTCACCTGTGTTGTATTGACTGTGGTACTTGTAGAGCTTCACTAGCACAGGTGAAGGGACCACTAGGAAATCTCTTAGAGACATGGTGACTGAATGAGCCACCACAGGGAAACGCTCACACAGCCGTCCGAGCCCCTGTTTCATGAAACATCGTAAGTATTGCATTTTACCTCTAAATGCTCAAACCGAACCATTTCAGTGCACTGTGAGAGGGCCAGAACTAAGGACGCACCTGTAAGCAGCAGATGAGCAGAGGCATGTGAGCAATGATGACCTTACTGGACGTCTTGGACTGCAGCTTCTCGGACAGTTTCGTGCAGAGGTTTTCCGCACCTGGCCGAAAAAAAAACGATAAATGAATGGTTAGAGAAGACACATGACACATACATGAGACACGTAATACTGGAATCCTCTCTCAGTCTCACCCTGCTCCTCCGTGACGGCCCACACCATGAGGTCCACGCAGGCAGCGTTGGCCTGGCAGCGCAGCTTGAGCGGGTTCAGCTCGCTGTGCAGATACTCCACGTCATGCAGGATCCTCTGCAGCTCAGACTGACTGCTGCTGAACTGCTCCAGAACAAAATCATGAACCTCCTTCACGAACGACACCTGCAGGTCTGCGCACACAAACAATCACATAAACACCAACAGCAGCAACAAATACTTCACATTTTAGAGTTATTGACAGCCGTAAGCCTCAGGTATGTTGAATATTTGTGTAATATTTAAGTGGCTTTAACCAATTTGGCTTAAATATAGAAAAATATATTTTCTTTTTTATTTCCATTTATTTCCCCTAAACTTTCTATTCCAGTTACCTAAACTTTTAAACCCCTTTTCTACTATACATTTAAATATTTTTTTTTTTTTTGTTTTTATTTGAATTTAGTTATTTTTTTTTTTTTTTGTTATTTATTTAATTATTTTTGATTGATTGTTAGGATAATACCACAAAAATGTTATTTAGAATTTTATTAATACATTTTAATTTTAGTTTATTTATGTGACAATTTATTGCTTTATTTATTGTTATAATACATATAATAGATTACAAATGATAAAATTATTATTATTAATAATATCGATAAGAAGAAGAAAACAACAATTATTTGGTTTTATTTGTAACAAATTATATAATTTATTTAAAATTGTGATTTATTATAATAAATATAGTAGATTAATAATAACAATACCACAAAAAAATTAACTTATGAATAAATTATAATTTTATTTATTAAATTAACTGATTTATTATATAATAGATCATCTCATCTCCTCTACTATAGATATAGATATATATATCTATATATATGATATATATATATATATATATATATATATATATATATATATATATATTAGATATATATCTATATATATATACATACATACATACACTCACCTAAAGGATTATTAGGAACACCTGTTCAATTTCTCATTAATGCAATTATCTAATCAACCAATCACATGGGCAGTTGCTTCAATGCATTCTAGGGGTGTGGTCCTGGTCAAGACAATCTCCTGAACTCCAAACTGAATGTCAGAATGGGGAAAGAAAGGTGATTTAAGCAATTTTGAGCGTGGCATGGTTGTTTGGTGCCAGACGGGCCGGTCTGAGTATTTTCACAATCGCCCTCAGTTACTGGGATTTTCACGCACAACCTTTCTAGGGGTTTACAAAGAATGGTGTGAAAGGGAAAAAACATCCAGTTATGCGGCAGTCCTGTGGGCGAAAATGCCTTGTTGATGCCTTAGAGGTCAGAGGAGAATGGGCCGACTGATTCAAGCTGATAGAAGAGCAACTTTGACTGAAATAACCACTCGTTACAACCGACTGGTATGCAGCAAAGCATTTGTGAAGCCACAACGCGCAAAACCTTGAGGCGGATGGGCTACAACAGCAGAAGACCCCACCGGGTACCACTCATCTCCACTACAAATAGGAAAAAGAGGCTACAATTTGCACAAGCTCGAGCCAAAACTGGACAGTTGAAGGACTGGACAAATGTTGCCTGGTCTGATGATTCTGGATTTCTGTTGAAAACATTCAGATGGTAGAGTCAGAATTTGGCGTAAACAGAATGAGAACATGGAATCCATCATGCCTTGTTACCACTTTGCAGGCTGGTGGTGGTGGTGGTGTAATGGTGTGGGGGATGTTTTTCCTTGGCACACTTTAGGCCCCCTTAGTGCCAATTGGGCATTGTTTTTTAAATGCCACCCACGCCTACATGAGCATTGTTTCTGACCATGTCCTATCCCTTTATGACCCCCATGTACCATCCTCTGATGGCTACTCCAGCAGGATAATGCACCATGTCACCAAAGCTCAAATCATTTCAAATTGGTTTCTTGGAACATGACATGAGTTCACTTTCACGTACTAAAATGGCCCCCACAGGTCACCAGATCTCAACCCAATAGAGAATCTTTGGGATGTGGTGGAACGGGAGCTTCGTGCCCTGGATGTGCATCCCACAAATCTCCATCAACTGCAAGATGCTATTCTTATCAATATGGGCCAACATTTTCTAAAGAATGCTTTCAGCACCTTGTTGAATCAATGCCAACGTAGAATTTAAGGCAGTTC
Source organism: Cyprinus carpio (assembly GCF_018340385.1). Lineage (NCBI taxonomy): Eukaryota > Metazoa > Chordata > Actinopteri > Cypriniformes > Cyprinidae > Cyprinus > Cyprinus carpio. The sequence continues at coordinate 18,457,501 of NC_056581.1, read as the reverse complement.
TGAAGGCGAAAGGGGGTTCAAAACACAGTATTAGTATGGTGTTCCTAATAATCCATTTAGGTGAGTGTGTATATATATATATATATGTAATCTATATATGTGTGTATATATATATATATATATATATATATATATATATATCTGGTGTGTGTGTGTGTATCTGTGTGTGTGTGTATATATATATATACACATTTAAATACATATTTTTATAACAGATAATAAACATAACAGATAGTGATATCATAATCAATAATATCAACAATAATAAAAATTAATAAAAATTATAGGACAAAATTTATTTGATTTTATTTGCAATAAATTGTAAATTTATTTTGTGATTTATTTTTTAGAATTTAAATAGATTAACAACAACAAAAATAATAATAATACATTAGATTTTTTTTTTTATTGGTAATAAATTGTCATTTAATTTTCATTTATTTATCCCTTTATTTTTTTGTCACGTGTATATATAATTAGGTTAAATAACAACTGCTTAAAAGAACACTTTTAAATGTTTTAAAAGTGTAATTTATACATTACATTCTATTTACAATTTACCTTTCATGTAGTATAAAGTGTCCCTCAGCATTTTAAAGATGGCCACATACAGCGGATCACTGAATGTCTTATAGTACAGATTAGCTGAAGCATTGACCTGAAACAGAGAAAGCAAATACCCAGAAATCAGCAGATTCTCTTTTGAACAGAACAAAGCAGAAGCATCCAAATCAAAGCAGATACCTCCAGGACTTCAACCATAGTCTTATCCAGTCTCTTCATAAAGGATTCTGACACAAACAGCTCGACCTACGAGGAAAAACTAAAATGTTAAGAGAGCCAACAAAAATATATCACATAATATACTACAGCAGCGAAACGCATCACAGAGACTGACCATCTGGAGAAGCTGCCTCAGTAAATCCAGGGGTACATCAAACCCTTTACTGTTGCTGCCCGTGAAGAGCGGCGAGACGGAGAAACTGGAGCTTATGGTGGAGAAGTAGTAGTCAGGGTCCACAGCGCTGCCGTCCGGCAGATACGAGCCAGCTGGAACACAAACACAAAACCACGTTAATATCAAACCTAGACAGCATTTCTGAGCATCAAAGGCTCCTCCAAACATGCCTACTGTACTAAAAATACTGTCTAAGTAGGCAAAACTAATAGTCAAAAAAATATTCTTTTTAAAATTACCTTCAAAATAAGGAGCAGAAGGGTCAACAGGAGAACCCGGAGGAAGTCCTGCACGTTCTGGACTGGCCTAGAAAACAAAAAGAGATCATCAGTAACAAAACCACAATTTCAACAAATGTTTAATTATTATATTTTGGTATTTTTTTTGTTTTGTTTTTTTTTTTTTTTTGGTTTAAGTTTTTTTTTGTGTGTGTTTATATACTGGTTAAGTGTTTTAAATAACAACTGCTTCAAAGAACTTACATTATTTTTTATAAATACTATTTATCCTATCAAAAGTATGTACTGTATGTGATACTCTAAGGTATTTTTTATTTTTTTTTTCAAAAATATTTATTATATTTGAAAGTGTATGTTGTTTATTAGGAGCTCTAAAATATCTGCCAGTGGGGTCAGAAAAAATCCCTTATCAAAGTTTATTTTTTGACCTCACTGACAGATACTTGTTCGTGTTTTAAGCATAAACTAAATTTTTTACATATCTCAGAAAACGAGACTCTTCACTTTCTTGATTTAAGAACGTTTAGATGAGTGTACTGTAAAACAAGAAAAAGAATACGTAGAGAAATAGAATTTTTTTTTGCAGTGCATGCAACATTTAATGCAATGACTTCATGAAATTACGACTTTCTGCTCTAGACATTTTAGGTCTCAATTTGTGGATGGGCAAATTTAAAAAAATCTAATTTTAAAGATACGGACGCCCTCTGCTGGCTGAAGGAGAAAATGCATGCGGTACCTGTTGTGAGATGCTGGAAACGCTGCTGGTTTTATGGCGTAAAGTGTCGCTCTGACAAGCGGTGAGTAGCGAGCTGGGTAGAATGGAGCGGAAATCGTTAAAGGATCGTCGTCGGGTCACTTCCTCCCCGGCTCCTGTACCCAAGGGCTGAGGACTGACCCGTGGGAAGAGTTTAGACAGCAGCGGCTCCTCTGTGTTGCTGTAGCGGCCAAACGCTCGCACAATGCCGAGCAGACAGGGCACAGTGTATTTACACAGGTATTCTGGGGAGGACAATCACAAGAGAGTTTTTTTATTCCACACTGAATTACAACAAAAGACATTTAAACTCAACATGAAATCCAAATTGACTATTTCTTGATTAATATCTATTTATTTTGAATAAATGTATCCAGTCATATTGTGCTTGTTCTAAAGAAGAAGAAAAAAAACAATGACATAGTCTATAATATATATAGATATATATATATATATATATATTGAATATTTATTGATTTTGTTATATATAGATATATATATATATATATATATCATATGATTATATATTTGATTTGCATACACTGCCAGTCAAATGTTTCAACTAATTACAATTTTTAATGTTTTTGAATGTCTCTTCTGCTCAACAAGACTGCATTTATTTGATAAAAAAAGAGTAATATTATAAAATATTATTGTGATTTAAAATAACTATTTTCTATTTGAATATATTTTAAAATGTAATTTATTTCTGTGATGCAATGCTGAATTTTACTCCAGGCTTCAGTGTCACATGATCCTTCAGAAATCATTCTAATATGCTGATATGCTGTTCAATTTATTATCAATTATTATTGATAATTATTCTTAATTAATTAAATAATTTATATGAATATATTCAAATACAAATCTGCTATTTTAAATTGTAATAATATTTCACAATATCACTGTTTTTGTGAGCAGACGAGACTTCAATCAAAAACTTACAAAAAAAACTTTTGTACAGTTGTGTTATTAATCATAAAATATTAACGAATAAACCACAGCTCATGTTTCATGATCTAATCAAACAGAATTAATAAAATAAATGCTCTCTCTCACATTATGACAGCTAGGAATTTCACATGAACACCTAAAAATAAAGTAAGATTCTGTATAGCACCGTACTGACCTTTATCTTGGCCTTCGATGTTCTGACACATTTCCTGAAGCACCTGCATGAGGTTCTTCACAGCCTCCAAAATCTGAAAGATATTTGAGAGGAAATGAAATTTCGATGTTCTGACACATTTCCTGAAGCACCTGCATGAGGTTCTTCACAGCCTCCAATGTGGTTCTTCACAGCCTCCAAAATCTGAAAGATATTTGAGAGGAAATGAAATTTTAAGTAGTGACATAATACAAACTAATAAACTTGTTTTTATGTCAAATAAAAATGACATCTCTAAATGCGATCCTTTGTTAAGTGGCGAGAGATTATGCTTCTCTTAAAATACAATAGGACAGCAAATCTAAAAATGATAATCAGAGAAACACTGACAGAATCAAGGAGCTACACACTCATGACAACGATCCTGGATGAGAAATGAAAAGCAGATTCATTCATTCAACAGCGAGCAAAGTCATCATGAACACACCTGGATTCGCATGGACTCGTCCATCTGAGCAACGTCTGAGAGCATCGTCACCAAACAGAAGGAGAAATTCTCCGCAATGGGAAGCGTTTCTGAAAACACAAGGACGAGAGACATGTGAGATCAGGAGCAACTGAGAATGAAATGTGGAAATGTGATTAAAAAAGCAGAATTTTTTTTATACCTCGTCCTTTCCTCTCTGAGCTCTCGTTGATTTGTTGCATGGTTGGTAATTTCTGCAAACCCAACAGGTACGGGACAATTGTGTCCTTATGCTGGAGGAGGACATAAACATGCAATTCAGGACTACAGAGCATCGATGCTCATGAACACAATGAATGCACTCACTTTGATTAATATAACACCATACTAATACTACATTAAACATGTCCCACTACGACTTACTTTAAAGGAATAGTTCACCCAAAAATGAACATTTTCTCACCCTCAGGCCATCTAAGATGTAGATGAGTTTGTTTCTTCAAGAGGACATATTTTAGAAATGTAGCATTTTATCACTTTCTCAGCAATGGATGCTCTGCAGTGAATGGGTGCCGTCAGAATGAGAGTCCAAACAGCTGATAAAAACACCACAATAATGCACAGCACTCCAGTCCGTCAGTTAATGTCTTGTGAAGAGAAAAGTTGCGTGTTTGTAAGAAATGAATCCATCAGGATGTTTTAAATTCAAACTGTCTCTTCTGACTAAAATACAAACATTTGGGTGGATTTGGATTTGAGACGAAGCATTATTATGGATTATGGACTCATATTTTAGCCAATAGCAATAGTTTAAAGTGAATGTGTGGCTGGATTTTAGTGTGAGAGACAACAGGAGATGGACTTTTTCACTGGAGGAAGCTTTATTATGGATTATTATATTCTGCCCAGAAGTTAAAAACGTCTTGATGGATTTGTTTCTAACAAACAAGCAACTTTTGACTTCATAAGACATTAATTGCTGGACTGGAGTGGTGTTGATTGTTTGTGGATTATTGTGATTTTTTTATCAACTGTTTGGACTCTCATTCTGACGGCACCCATTCACTGCAGAGCATCCATTGCTGAGACACTGATGCAGTGCTACATTTCTCTAAATCTGATGAAGAAACAAACTCACCTACATCTTGGATGGCCTGAGGGAGGGTATATTTACAGCCATCTTTCATTTTTGGATTAATTATTCCTTTAATCAATGAAGCTGAGGAGTGTGACTGTGTTAAAAGCAGTACCTGCAGCTCAGACTCCACCAGGAAGATGCCGAGGGCGATCACAGCATCTCTCCTCCGCTCGTCCAGCTGGAAAACACCACGGATGTCCACAGGACACATGCATTGTAGCTTCTGGACCTATGTTAGACAAATATGCAAATGTATTTAGACGTGCCATCTTAATCATGCAGAAGCAGAAAGAACCAGTGAGCCATCTGACTTTAATTTGTACAAATATCTAATCTAACTAAAACTAAAAAACTACAACAACAAAAACATTTTTGTTAATTGAAATAAAAATGAAACTGAAAAAATAACTGGCTTTGAAACACTAAAATTACTAACTGCACACAAAAAACTGAAATAAAAATAAATTAAACTTAAATAGTAATATACAGTACAGGTATATATATATTATATATATATATATATATATATATATATATATATATATATATATATTTTAGTTAGTACAGGTCAAAAGTTTGGAAACATTACTATTTTTAATGTTTTTTTAAAAATAGTAATTTTTTGGAAACAGTTCTGCTGCTTAATATTTTTTCAGAACATGTGATACTTTTTTAGGATACTTTGATGAATAAAAAGTAAAAAAAAAAAAAAAAAAAAAAAAAAAGAAGCTATGTTTTTAAAATATAAATATTTTGTAATAATAATATACACTACTGGTCAGTAATTTGGGGTCAGTAATTTTTTTTTCTTTCTTTTTTTTAAATAAAATCAATACTTTTTTATTCAGCAAGGATGTGTTAAATTGATAAAAAGTGATAGTAAAGAAAACATATTATTACAACATATATTATTAGAATTATTTTTTTTTTTTAATAAATGCAGTTCTTTTTAACCTTTATTCATCAAATATATTAGACAGCAGAACTGTATTCCAACACTCATAATAAATCAGAATATTAGAATGATTTCTAAATGATCATGTGATAGACTGGATGTTACATGTGACACTGAAGGCTGGAGTAATGATGCTGAAAATTCAGCTTTGCATCACAGGAATAAATTATTTTTTTTAAAGTATATTCAAATAGAAAACTATTATTTTAAGTTGTAATAATATTTCACAATATTACTGTTTTTTTTCTGTATTTTTGATCAAATAAATTCAGGTTTGATGAGCAGAAGAGACTTCTTTCAAAAACATTTTTAATAGTAATTATTTTTTTTAATTTTGACATTTAATGTTTGTATTTTTTAAAAAGTTCATTGAAATGTTATTTATATTTATATTAAAGCAAATTGAAAAATTAATAAAATTTTAATTAAAAAAGCTAATTCAAAATATTAATAAAAACTATAATAGCATTTTAAATAATACTAAAATAACACTGGACACCAAACAATAAGTGCACACACACACACATCACAAAAAAGTCATGATGCGAGATTACGTACAGAAGTTCACAAAGATTTAAGGAAGTCTATAACATACTTCCCTTAAAAACAGACAATTGATCAAGTATACTTCAGAATTATCATTTATTATCATTTTGAATCATTCCTTCAGAAGCAATAATGGTCAAACAATGACATGCAGCCAAAACGTTCACAGAAAACAAGAACCTCACATGCAAAACTGA